>NC_060896.1:5511388-5751388 GCF_014805685.1 Silurus meridionalis | reverse complement strand
ATGTGCAATATCTAAGCAACAAAGTTCTTCAATGTTATAGAAGCTATTAATAGTCATTTCTTCAGCAGACACAGGTTTTATTGCTCTCTCAATTTTTGGACATAAAATCTTTTCAGATTAGTAAATGTACTATAGTCTCTCTATACTCTAACTCAGTGGTCCCCAATTGGTACCGGGCCGCAAAGAAAGAATACATAACTTACATTTTTATTTATTATCTAATTCTGAACGATGTTTTATTTTGGAAAATGACCAGATTCTCTCCACCACATCTGTCTATGACTCTTGATGCATGTCAAGATGCCTCGGTCACATGTCTTACCTACATTAGCTACCTTCTTAAAAGGGCTGCTCCGGCCGCTAACACATAATACATTACAGCTTAATTTAAACCCCCAAGCTAGCAAAATGAACAAAAAAACCACATATATTATTATTATTATATTCAGAAATTACCAGTTTTTATCCCGGTTGTATCATCTTATTGTGTTGTATTTATCCGCCACACCTTAAAGGCCGGTCCATGAAAATACTGTCTGACATTAAAAGGTTGGGGACCACTGATCTAACTCACTATAGTCTAGTCTCACTCCTGCACTTCCAGTCTCACAGTTTTGTAATGAGACTCACCTGTTCTGAATTACACACAAATTTATGCTGACTATTTAAAGAAGTCTCATTATTTAAATCTTTGCAGAGAATATGCTCTATTTGCTCACATTCTCTATGCCAAGTTTTTATTACTGCCGCGTTTCTGTTTTCTGATTTTGCCTAGTTCATGTTGTTTGCTGAACGACTGAATGACGGGCTGCACATTTCTGACTTATATCTTGACTCACTGTTTGAATTTGTTTGGCTTTTGTGTCAGCATTTGCTTCTGATTGACCACTTAATACATCATGATCAACAACTACACACTGCTTTAAACGTCATTTATATGAAAATAGTAGCATGAATAAACACACACACACACACACACACACACACACACACACACACACACACACATATATATATATATATATATAATTTCATCAGATGTGAGAAATGTAGAGTACTGATAACTATTTTAAAGAATAATTTATTTATTTTGTAATTAATTTATTTATTTATTGCATTAGCAAGTCATTTTCAATTTGGCCACAAATTCATTTATTCATTTAAACATCTCTTTGGGATTATATGCATTTATGCCAGTGAATATGCTGACCTGCACTAGGGCTTGTCTTCCGTTCGATAGTCAGCATCAGGTGGGTGAAGGTGGTCGGTTTTTCTATTCTTTTGTGCATTTGTGTGGACGTTTGTTCAGTCATAATTCAGATAGAGGTCTGTGGAAGTGTCAGCGGCCGAATTTCTCACTCAGGCGTGAGACAACTCGCACAAAGCTCGAGCATCAAATCTCACGCACCATGGCTCCCCGCCCACATCCTTCTGCCCAAGCGATTCCACCTCCTTCACTTCTCCTTAGCACTCGGACCATCTGTGTAATGCCCTAACCGAGAGTGATGAGGGGGATCAGACTGACCTGTAAGCAATACGATGGAGCGTTTTACACTACTTCTAGAGTTTTGGGAAGCTTGATAATGAAACATGAATGTATCCAATGCTGAGCTTTCTGCAAGAAGGGGTAGGGGTGGGGGTGATTGTAAAAGATATAACACACTTAGTAGATGGAAAACAAAATCAGGTAAACAAATAAATTAGCACAGTAATAATAAAAATACTAATTATTTTAATAACAGTAATTTGTATTATTATTATTATTATTATTATTATTATTATTATTATTATTATTATAGTAGTAGTAGTAGTAGTAGTAGATAAACAAGCAAAAAAGCAAGCAAGCAAACAAACTATCTAACTAACTTCTTTTTCTTCTTCTTTCATCTTCTCCCATTAGGGGTCGCCACAGCGGCTCATCTTTCTCCATACCCCCCTGTACTCTACATCTGCCTCTTTTTTCAACCCAACGACCTGCATCTTCCCTCACCACATCCATTAACCTCCTCCTTGGCCTTCCTCTTTTCCTCCTTTCTGGTAGCTCCATCCTCAGCATTCTCCTACTGATATACTCCATGTCCCTCCTCTGCACATGTCCAAACCACCTTAATCTTGCCTTCCTCACCTTGTCCCCAAAACGTTCTACATGCGCTGTCCCTCTTATAAACTCGTTTCTAATCCTGTCCATCCTCATCACTCCCAACGAAAACCTCAACATCTTCAGCTCTGCCACCTCCAGCTCCACCTCCTGTCTTTTACTCAATGCCACTGTCTCTAAACCATACAACATTGCAGGTGTCACCACAGTCTTATAAACTTTACCTTTCACCCTTGCAAATAAACTACTATCACAAATCACTCCTGCTATCACTCTTCTCCACCCACTCCACCCTGCCTGCACTCCTTTATTCACTTCTCTAACATACTCTCCATTACTTTGCACTGTTGACCCCAGGTACCTGAACCTCTCCACCATCACCACCTCTTCTCCCTGCAACCGCACCACTCCACTGCCCTCCCTCTCATTCACACACATGTATTCTGTCTTACTCCTACTGACTTTCATTTCCCTTCTCTCAGCGCATACCTTCACCTCTCCAGACTCTTCTCAACCTGCTCCCTACTTTTACCACAAATCACAATATTATCCACAAACATCATAGTCCATGGAGAAGCCTGTCTGACCTTGTCCCTCAACCTCTCCATCATCACTGCCAACATGAAAGGGCTCAGAGCCGATCCTTGATGCAGTCTAACCTCCACCTTGAACCAGTGTCGTTCCTACTGCACACTTCACTGCTGTCACTCTGTCCTTTTACATGTCCTGCACCACCCTCACATACTTCTTTGACACACCAGACTTCCCCATACAATACCATATCTAACTAACTAACTATCTAAATAAATAAATTAATCAATCAATCTTTAACTCATTTAAATTGTCTCAGAATGACTGTAACATAATCTACAGTTAAGTCCAAAAAAAAAAAAAAAAAAGAAAAAGAAAAAGTCATCTATGTTGTTCCTTTCATTGCATCTCTACGGATTCTTATGTCTTTGCTGTGATTTTTCATCCACAGCCCCTCCATCTGTTCATCTTCTACTTCTCTACTGCCTTGGTCCTCAACCCACCATCTGTGTTTTTGTCTCTATCTTTCTGAGTAGACTCCACCTTGAGGTGCTTTTTTTTTTCTAATAAACTCTACAACCCACTCTTTCTCCAGAACATTGATCCCCCTTCTCTTCTTCCTCCATCCTGGATAGAATAACTCGGTGTAATGCACGGGTCTGATATTTGTCAGCTCGGAGGCTATGGCGGACAGCGTCTGTCAGTTAGTGTGACGGCAGCGCATGCTTATTTGCGGTGCTATTTCTGGCTTTGATTGACAGCTGGACAGGCTTGACATTCTCGCTGGCATGGCAGAGCCTGTTATTATGGGAACATTAACATTCTGATAAACACATGGTCGACCATTGAAGAAATAATTACATGCCATCATTCCTCAGTCACAAAGTGGTCGATGTGTGTGTGTGTGTGTATGTGCTTGTGCACACGTGTCTTGAGGCTGTATGAATCTCCAGACTCTGTTGACATTTTCTAGTTTCTTGTATGAAGCCCTTCATGCATATCTCTCCCTGGTTTAGCTTTTTTCTCTCTGATTTTATCCACTTCGACTTGAGAAGGACTCATGAATTATAGTTGAATCATGTTCATGAAGACAGCATTCAGGACGAGCGTATTCCCTTGCAGATGAATCGCTCCACCTGTAAACATTATTTTGCTGCACTGTGTATTCACTCACATACTTTTGTATATCCTCTAATCTGACCTTGGATTGTAGAGGTAATGGAAGGGAGTTGAGCTCAGGTACAGTGTTAACCAGCAAGCTTCGACTCAGGATAGACAGAATAAGCTACCGAACTCAGTCAGTTGCTTTCACAAATGCACTCGAAGCCTGAGAGAACAGAGAGAGGCATTCATGCTAGGTAATACCATAGAGATGTCTGAATCAAGACTGCATGCTGAGGTTGTGGCAAAAAGAAACCACTTCAGAGCTCATAAAAAGTAATCTCAATATGCTCTGAGCGTTCTTACAGGACTTGTCATGCTTCCTGTGAACTCCTATCGACGCATTATTTCTCCCCCTAATATCTTTCATACTGCCGACACAAAAAGCGAGTGTCTCGGCGCGATTATGAAACTAGCATGAAGAAAATGATTGCAGCTAAGATATGACTGTTCGCTATTCATCGAATCGTCCTGTGGGTAAAGCAGTCCTAATATCTCCATAATCACCATAAATGAGTCTCCTTCAGCTATTTTTGTCAAACCCGTGATGGCTGGGCATGATAATGAATGGTATGTGTAAAAAAAAACCACAAAAAACATTCAAGGACCCTAAAGAAACACTTGTGAAGAGTTTCTGAAGAAGCCTGAAGCTGTTTGCAGTTGTAGAGTTATAACACAGGGTCTCAGCCTAAGCTATTACACATCCACACCGTAACACACGTTTTGGAATACAGATTCATGATGTTACACAAAAGCTGCACTTGCCATTTGCCAGCTGTTTCATTCAAACCATACAAAACATACAGTTTTGCCGTTTGTCCTTTCATTTACTTTAAAGGGAAATCTTATGACCACCTGCCTAATATTGTGTTGGTCCTACTTTTGCTGCCAAAACAGTCCTGAACAATCGAGCATTAGCAGCATGAACTTCTTCAGCAATTTGAGCTGCAGGAGCTCATCTGTTGGATCGGACCACACGGCCCAGCCTTCGCTTCCCACGTACATCAATGAGCCTTCACCACATATAAACCAGGGGTGTGTCCAATGAAAACAGAATCCTCAGAGATTAGCAGTATTACCTCTGCATATATCTACAGCCTGTAGATTATATTTCATAACACTTTTGACTTGCTTGTACTGTTTTTCTTTGTTCTACACAAAAAATAACCCATTTTAAGTAATTTGTTAACATGAACACCCCTTATATACTGTATCAGACAGGCCTGAAGACCAATAGCTAGAATCCCTTGCTTCTGGCCAAACATTATTTATTTATATTGCAATTCTTCCCACTTGGTAAGATGTAAAATTTGTATATTCAATCCTTTAATTTGCTTCTAAATGAAAGTTTATTGGAAGAGTTTGAGGTTAAAGTGCTTCAGTTTTAGTCACGAAACAAGATTGTGGTCCTTCTTACCTTGGCGGCTCTAAAAAGATAATCGAATCCAGTGGTAATGTGGATAACCGAATAGAATTTGATCCACTTCAGTAAACCCAAATGGGATTGTATTCCAAGAACTAGGAGTCAAAGCACAGGTTTAGTCATTGCACTTCACTCCTGTAGCAGTTGAGTCTTGATAGTAGAACTTGGTAGTGGTAGAACTTGAATTTTTCAAATGAGTTGTTCAAAAACATTAATATAGAAAACACCCACAGCGATCAATGCAGAGTTGAAAGAACAGTATACAAAAAGCTATGATGCTGTACCCAAAAGAGAGAGAGAGAGAGAGAGAGAGAGAGAGAGAGAGAGAGAGAGAGAGAGAGAGAGAACGAGAGAGAGAGAGCCAAATATTCACCCAAATTCACCCAAATATAGCTCCTTTAGAAAGTTAAAAAAACTTTATAAACCCAGAATTGGAAACATACCAGTGAAGAAGTAAAACAAGCAAACAGTTCTTGTTTCACACTATCCATTTTTGCTGGCATCTTGGTTTCTCTGGGGCAGCTCTTTTGTGGACATACACTATATATATACACAATATTTGGGACACCCGACCTTCCCAGCCATATGTGGTTCTTTTCCTAACTGTTCTCGCAAAGCTAACAATACACTTTTATATAATGTGTTTGGATGGGCTGTAACATGAATATTTCCATTCGTTTGAACTAAGAGCCCCAAAACTGTAGCACCTAGAGAATGCAATGAAGAAAGCATTAGAACTACAAGTCTACATAAATAATAGGTCAGGATCGCACCCTAGACTTTGGAGCTGTGAGATAGCAAAGCTACCCACTGCATCCGCATAATATTTATAGATATTTTATTCTTGGGAGTGAAGTCAGCAAAGGATTCGAATCCTACCAATTTCGCATCTTGATTATGTTGTTCTAGGTGTTTTATCTCTTGCCATAGTAAACCGACGCTCCTTTCCCAGGGCAGCTGTTATATCTGTAGCATTTCAGCATAACCACCTGAAATTAGGCAGAGGAAGGAAAAATCTTAGTCTCTCTCATTTACAACATGAAGGATAAAGGAAGATTTTTCTGAGTCAGCACAAGTGGTCATGGGCCTGATGAGATCCCCTTGCCTAAATGCAAAGAGAAACAGACAGGGGGGGATGAGGGAGAGAAAGTGCTTAGAGTTGCAAAGCAAGCGCAAGGTGTCAGTACGCACTTAAGCAGAGCTCTGAGTAATAAACGTTAAGATGGAACAATACCAAACCTTAGAGAGGATTTGACAGGCCTGCAGTGTGTGTTGGAGCTGTCGAAGAGTCAGCACTTTCTCTCTCTTCTTTTTTTTTTCTTTTCTTTCTACTACAAGCTTTTGTTTCATCCCTACATCCTCTTGCCCTGTTCATCCCCTTAGGCTCTTTATAACAACCCCCTCCTGCACCACCACCCCTTCCTGTTATCATCGCAGATTAAAGGCTGTCATTTTTATGTACCCCACACACCTGAGGGAGTGCTCAAGGGGGTGGTTGTATTCCTACAAAGAAGGTGCGAAACACAGTGGTTATCTCTTTAGTCCAGAGGTAAAAATTCCACTCCTGGAGTCCAGCAAAGGCTCTACATTGTGTCGTCTATTTGAACATTCGAATGCCTACGTATCGATTGGAATCATAAAGTGTGTGAACTGTCTATGACTGAAACCACGAGGCACTGTAGTGAGAAGTTTAGGCCTGTGTGTTCTAAATCAAGGAAAAGCAACAACTTGTGAACTGGTGGATCACAGTCATAGAATTGTTAAGATATGAATGTGAGGTTAAACCTTATCGAACAACATAAAAACTTAATTTTTGAAGAATAGCAGGACATATTGTAGCAAGATTTAGATATGAGGCAATGCATTTGGATCCTTTCTCAAACTAGGCATTGGTGTCTTTTATTTAACTGTGCTGCATGTTTCCTTTGGACACCCCAGTGTGAGTGTGTGTGATAAGTGTGCTTCTAGATACATGGGTGTGTGTTCAGGAACAGAGATAAAATATATATACACGCCTGATTGATGGCCCCATGCGGTGATGTGTTTTGTCAGGATGCTTTCAGTGTTGGAGGTGAGAGGGTAATTTGAGCTTTTACAGAGATAAAAACTAATGCATATATAGTGTTTGGGCATTCTTCACAATCATCTCAGACCCAGACCAGGTTGAGTCCTAAGTGATCTGGATTCCCAGATATTTGAAATCTGGGACACTCTCTAGAGGGGACATGTTGACTGGGAGTGTATTTAAAGTTCTACTACATAGAATAAAATAGCCTTTATTTGTCACATATGCATTAGAGCACAGTGAAATTTGTTCTTCGCATATCCCAGCTTGCTTGGAAACTGGGGTCTGAGCGCAGGGTCAGCCATTATACAGCGCCCCTGGAGCACAGGGGGTTAAGGGCCTTGCTCAAGGGCCCAAAGGTGGCAGCTTGGCTATATCGGGACTTGAACCCCCAACCTTCTGATCAGAAGATGATAATTAGCATTGAGACCAGTACTGTAGGCATGAAGGGGCACCAGTGAGCGCTCCTTGTCTCATTGCTGCCCTCACACTCTTAAATCGTTTACTTGTTTTTCTGCTGAAGTTTAATATACAATATATGTTGGGTTAGGGTTAGGGTTAGGGTTACTTGAATTCAGACAATTTTGCGAAGATAATTAAGTATGTTTAACCTTTTTGGATGTAAGGTTGCAATTCATTTATATAGTCTAGGAATCAAGCATTGTAGTGAGAGGGCAGGGCCATTGGGGTGGGGGTTGCCAATACAAATCTCGAGAAATGACAAAATGGCTAGAAATGTCCATGTTTGAGACAGGTATATGAGTTGATGTAATAAATAGTGTACAACATTTTTATTAATCTCGAGTTTAGCTAAGAAACTTTATCTGTGTTCTGATTGGTTCTTTTGACACCAGGCTAATAGCCTTTCAGGCATCTGTGTAACCCTTCCTATGTGGAATTAACTACTAGGGTGTGCATGCTAAGTGCATTTCCCTCCATCCTCCTTCTCTCTAGCACCACTTGAATAGACACACTAGCACCCTTTTACAGCATCAACACAGCTCTTAACAACTCATGCTTGAACAGAGCAGTCTTCTGGACTTGTTTAAGAACAGCAGCAGCATAGCAGATCTAGTTCACCAACACTGAACCTTTTCAACTCCACTCCCTTAAATAAACTCATGCTATCTTCATCCCGAGAGTTGTTATGACTGAAATGAGGTGTTGTTTGTGGCAAAATAAGCTAGGAACACAAGCAAGGAAAGATTGTGATTGGTGGAGCAGGACTTCAGAATGCAGGTGTGTGTTGTTCACTAAAACGGTTATCTTTACCTCTTTTCATTTCTGCAACCAGTCTACCAATATCTAAAATCTTTTTTTTCGTATTGAGCTTCTCCGAGTTCCCCGGCGCATCGATCATATTATAACTGTTTTTATTCCCCCCCTCAACGACGACTTGTTTGTTTAAAGTGAGATTTCACCCTCAAGAAGACAGTAGAAGATTCAGTAACTAGACTTCCAGGCGTAAATATAAATAATGTTGATTTCTGAAAGCAGACTTGTTATCACTGCGTCTACACTTGTGGAAGATGATGAGGCAAAACGTGTCAGAAGTGCCTGTAAGTGTGGACACGGTGGCAGCGATTTTAATAAAACACCAGTTTTGAGGAAATCACTATCATGTGCATTTTTGTTTTGAGCCCCAGTTATTGAGTATAATGTTGCTTTTTGGATGAAATACAGTATATTTGTAATCTATTTATCTGCTTTGGGACAATGTCTATTGTTGAAAGCTCTATACGAATAAAAGTAGAGTAGAGTAGTACAGAGGCTGATGGAATACTTAGTAGCATCTCTAGAATCACTAGAATACAAACAATTTTAATATTTTTGGAGGAAACACCGGTGAATGAAGTGATTTCACTCTGAAATGCATTGAGTGAGCTTAATGATTAGATCGAACTTATGGTTCATTCAATCCGTTTATTCAATTCGTGACCTTGTGTTTCGGAGTAAAAAACGGGTATATATTCGTGTGTGTGTTTGCTTGTGTGTCTTGTTATTCCACGTATTTGATGTTCTTATAAAGTTTTCTACAGTTAACTAGAGTTTTGAAAATGATGTAGCCATGAGAAACTGTCTGCGTAGGTAGGAGTTGGGACTACGGGGAGAAAAAAGATACAAAACAAAAACATATGCTTTGATTTTGTAAGGAGAATGCAGTCAAACGCCATAGGACAATTAAAGATAACAGATAACAGACTTTTCATTCTGTGTATTTTGTTTTGGATTGTTTGTTTACTCGATCCCTTATTTTTACCATTTTTATATCTATTATTCTGAAGTGTTTATAGAATATCATATGCACACTTTATAGACAAAAGTTTGTAGACATTTCACAGTCAGATTATTATGAGATTTCGGAACATTTCATTCCACATTTAATCCTAATTTTTACTGTTTGCCTCCACTCTTATGGGAAGATGTTCCACTAGATTTTTGAGGGTCCTCAAGGAGATTTTCAAATCATCCCAAATGTGTTCAGTAATTTTGAGGTCAGAGCTTTATAGAGCTTGGTTTGTGCACAGGGTTCATTGTCATGTGGAACAGGTTTGAATGTAGGAAAAATTACAATTGTGTTCCTTCAATTTTATGATCACAGATTCGGGAAGAACTACATATGGCTGGAAAAGTCATGTGTCCCAATATTTTTGTGTGTATCACAGTGTATTAGATTAGTATTAACGAAAGCTTTAATTCAATCTTCCTAACAGACAGTATTCTAACATGGGTTTAGATCCAAAATTTGAACAGTATGAATTGCTTAGTAACCTGAAACCACAAGATATCAAAATTCACTACTTAATCCACCATTATAAAATTTTGCTAGCAGTAACCAACCACTGATATATTAAAAGGTAAGATATAATATTCAAGTGAACCTCCAGTTCTTAAAGTTGATGTGTTGGCAGCGGGAAAAAGTAACAAGTTTACAGATATAAGTAACTTTGGCCAACTCAAAATCATGATGAAAATATCAACTAATAATTTAAAGCATTTCCAAAAATGCAGTCAGGGTATTTGTGGGTTTGTGGGTTCAGCAGTTGTCCTTCTTTGGACCACTGCAGAACCCGTAACAAGGTCATGGGTGCTCAAGTTTATGGATATGTGTACGGATCAAAGGATAATCTTTCTGTTTCAGTCCCACAGATGAGCTACTGTACCTCTGGTATTTAGCGTGACAAATAAATCTAAACTGAAAGAATTAGTATGCATTGTAGTAGTTAGTATGAAAGTAGTGAACAGTTGTGGCAAACAATGCATTATGGGTAATATTATTGTTCATGCAATATAATTTGTACACTGGGAAAACTCTGAAATGCCCAAGCAGTGCACTGTATAAAGAATATTGAATGAGCCTATGTGATAAAGCCTGTTATGATATGAATGCCTGTTGTTGACTATGGGAGGAAAAGTGGTAGAATCCCAATGAAGGTAAAAGAGGAATCATTTCTCCTGTTTCCAGACAGACCTGCATGACTCAATCTTTTTGGTGCTTTTTACAGGATACATCACTTGATGTTTGTACAGTATATATTTAATGGAGATTAAATGAACTGTTAATGTTTTATTCATTAAATATACTCTCATTGGTCATGTGACAGGAAAAAAGCAAAGTCGTTTATAGTCCCTTTCTTTCTATAGGTATACACGTCCAGGTTATCCAGATTTATCGGGTTAACTACATTCAAGATAACTCAAAGTGCAATTAATTCTACCATAAGAAAAAAGTTTTTCTGTGTCTCCATGTGTTTTCCCATTCAAATGAATTGGCTCTTTTCGTCAGGCAAATTTTATTTGCGTTCAGCCTGACTGCTCCTGGCTCACCGCCTAAGTGAGTTGCCTCAAAGTTGCAGATGAAATCAATTGCACTGTTCCTTGTTGTTCATTAAGAAGAAACTCCCTTAACTCCATTTTAATTACTAATCTGTTTAGATTTCGGAGAGCTGCACTAAAATGAATTCAAATGTTGCATGCTGATACAAAGAAATAAATACAGGATATACAGGAACATTATATATATAATGTATATATAGTTAAGAAAAAATGAATAATAATAATAATAATAATAATAATAATAAACTTTCCAAGCATTTAGGTCACTGAGTCACTTCTCTGTGGGGTCTAAACTTGATATCTAGTGTCTGTACCAACATGTCCTGAAGCCTATATATATATAAACCATAATTTCTGTCTGTCTACCCTGTATATTAGCTCCTCTCGTTTCTGCCATCCCACCTTCAGAGGATTCTTGTCTCACAGGTAGGTCAGCGACCTTTCAGAAGCCTCTGCTCGGTGTCCTTTCCCTGGTGTCGTATCCTGACCTTTCAGGCCATTATAGCTTCGGTGGGTAATCAATTAACGCCCAGCAAGATCATCAGAGCCAAAAGGTGAGAGGGAAGGAGACAGAGGTCCGGCAGATGGCCACGTTTTAATGATTAGTTTGCTCCCGGATATTTGCTCCGGCACTAAATCTGTGAAGAAAAAGCTTGAAGTGGGAAGAGAGGTTGCCCTTGAAAACTTGTGTGGACAGTGTAGGTGCGAGTGTGTGTGTGTGTGTGTGTGTGTGTGTGTGTGTGTGTGTGTGTGTGTGTGTGTGTGTGTGTGTGTGTGTGGAGGATGAACTTGGAGAAAAGGAAAAATAAACAACAGGTTATTGTGATGCAGAGTTGATGTTCCTACACCACAGCAATTGTCAATAATATTTATTATTTTATTAAAGAATGTCCATTTAATTCATTTTTAAATAATAACAATAGATCCAGCAATTTACGAATAAAAACAATCAGTCAATCTTATTGCAAGCTCCGTTGTATTCTCAAATCTGATTAGTCCGAAGGTTATGATTTTCTAGAACAGCACCACTGACAGTTGTGGCATAGCAACTACAACTGTTCATTATTGTTTCTGAAGTAAAAGCTACTATAAAGTGCATACAGGAAAAAAATACAACAAATGTGAAAAAAGGAGGTAATTATTGCTTACTGCTTATTAATGCTGAATAAGAATTTTGGAGGACAGGGGCTTGGAAGACATTTCAAAACCAGTGACAAGTATTCCTGCCCCTTATTTTTCTATTGAGACCACTCTCCAGATGGGATTGGTTCCACATCCACATGCTAAAAATCCATGAAATCACTGAGCAACACAAGAACTTTGAGAATGGATTTAAACTGTAATTAATATCAACAGTCTACTACAATGGTTTAGGACCACAGGTTGCATTAAATCACCTTAACAATGATTAACTGTATTAAATGGATATTGAGTGCCAACTTACAAATGTAAAGATATAAAATATACATTATTTTATAACCGCTTTATAACTGTAAAGCTGCTTTGAGACAATTGTAAGTCTGTTGTAGAAAATGCTATAAAAATAAAAATGAATTGAATTTCCATTGTTAGCACCTCGTAAGCTTGTTGTAACTATGAATGGATAGAAAGTGTGATGGGTTCTTTAATAAACAGAAATGTGTTTTTCACAGTGCTGCCAGATTCTTGTGGTAGAATAGCAATAAATAACTTCATGTTGTTCAATTTTTGGAAAATATTCAGGATTGTAAAAGTCACTCTATTTTGTGCTGGCCACCTGATTGTGTTTCTGTCCTCTCTCTTTCTCCTCTGCATTTGTCAAAGCACATTCCACAATTGATAACAACCTAAAACAGAGAGAGATGGAAAGACAGAAAGAGAAAGGTCAGTCTTCCTCGAAAATGCCTCCCTCTTGACTTGTCCTTCTTGAAGCACTGAAGTGGCAGACGTTCTGGGACAAGGAGAAAGAGCACAAGGAGGCGATGATGTTCCTCACAACTTGTTTTTTTCCGTCTTCAGTGAGATTACGACGCGACCTCGGTTTAGACGAAAGCTGCTCCCTTGAGAGTCCAAAGCTTTTTAAGTGAGGCAATAATTCTGAGTCTTCATCCCATCAAACACACTGAGTGATGGGTTTCACTCTAATTGCTGCAAATCGCAGCATGAAGGAGACATAGAGGATGGTAAAGTCTGTGTGTGTGTGTGTGTGTGTGTGTGTGTGTGTGTGTTGGTTTTTGTGGTTTATGTGGACATTTGACCTGATTACGCATCGACATTATGGGGACATTTGGGATTATGGGGACAGGACAGGTGTCCTCATAATTCCCACTGTGGCTATATATATCTATACTAGAGAAGCTGAAATTCAAAATTTCAGTCCATGTCCATTTATACCACAAACACCCGAAACTGACTTAACACAGTGTAACTTTGAATTTCGTAGTGCGCCCTGTAGCCCGGAGCCGGTACTGCAATCCGTTCACACATGTGTGAAAATTTGAGCCTTCTGATTGGCTAGCGCTGATTGCCATTTTTCGTTCTGTGATTGGCTGAGACCTACGTCAATTATCCTACGTGTTCCTTTTAAGGGCGGAGTTTCATTAGACTCGGTTTGCCAACACATTGAACAGCCATTATCCAGCCCTTTAAAAGCCAGGTATGATTATAAAGTTCATAAACTTAATGAGTAGACTATTGATATATTCCAAGAGCTCGGTTCCTTGTTGTAAATTAATGTTGTAAGAAATATTTCATTGGAGTCTGGAGATTGGGGTGAATTTAGCCTTAAGAAGGCATAAATTAAAGCTGGCTAGTTAGCAACATTATCAATGGTTAGTTTTAAAGCCTGAGTTGAATAACTAATAACTGATAAATCTTGTACCGAATGCGCACTGTATAAATTTGGGTTTAGTGCGTTTGGCCGAATTAAAATGAAGGGAAATGTCTGTATGTTAGCATGGATGCTAGCTAATAATAGTCAGTGCTGATAGCCGCTAGCTGATAGCCGCGCGCGCATCCTCGCGGCTCTTTAAACGCGTTCGCTCCGGCCACAGAGCGCGTGCAGTGTTGTAAGGTGAGCTGCTGGGCATACAGCACCCGGACTGCTTATAAACTACTCAGAACTGCTTTTAATTATTTTATTTATTATAAGGCTGTATGCTATTTAATGTCGCTAGAACATCACTTCCGGTTAGCGCGTGCAGTGTTGTAAGGTGAGCTGTTGTACACACAGCACCCGGACTGCTTACAAACTACTCAGAACTGCTTTTAATTGTTATTATTTTGTTTATTATAAGGCTGTATGCTATTTAATGTCACTAGAACATCACTTCCGGTTAGCGCGTGCGACCGGAAACAGCTGAGTGCGTGCGGCGCGGGAGTTACATGGCTGAGTTTGGAGCGGTGGTGAGGGTCTGAGTGTGAGAGAGATGATGGTACAGTGTGTAAACACTGCTGTATCACTGTGAGGGTGTAAATAACCCCTGATACTCTTCACTCATAACTCAGTAATACTGTAGTCAGAAGTAAAGCAGAATGAACACATCAGAAGTCTGATATCTTTGAGTGTCAGTGTGATGGAGAGTTTAAATCCCAGCTCTCCTCAGCATTGTCCCATGCTCTATCACTGGACATGTTTTACATAAACACCACTTATATTAACAATTTAAGGTTTCAACTTAAATAAACACTCATTTCTGTGGGGAAGAACAGCATCATTTTAACATGGCTGAGATGAAGCGCAGAAGGAGAAAAGAACATCCAAAGCAGGAGACGGAGTATTACACATCTGCTGGGAAAGACAAACCTGGAAATATATAAATTCAGATAAAGGTAAGGGTCCATTCACATGCCATCCTATGTTCCTTTTGACCTAGACTGCTTTCATTAACAGACAGGGCATTAGGATAAAACTGGTGTGAAGTTCACGACTGGATTAATATTTCATTTTTCTTATTCAGGTGTGGAGTATTCAGTTCAGTCCCTTTTGATGAGGAGACCTCTTTAACCTCGCAACAGCAGACACTCTGGCAATCATCGAACACAGTAAACAGGTAATATATATTTTTTTTTACAGTTGTGAAATTATATTGAGCTCTTATTATATTTTATAAATCTGTATGTAGTGTGTATGCCTGAGACCTGTTTCATTGTATATCAGGGCTTTAGTGATTTACATGTGTTTTGTGTTTATTGGCGTGTGTATGTAACAGACATGGTTTAGCAGTACACTGGGTATATGGGGACGTTGTTGTAATGTGATAGTCAATGTACATAAGCAGCTGTGTGTATAGTGTCTGACAGAAACCTGGTCTCGAGGACTTCACTTTATAAAGTTATTGTATAAGCACCATATACTTTATTAAATTAATTTCTCTTAAATTTGCATCTTATAGATGTAGACTTACTGACTATTGTACTTCCTCATCCCTCAGAGGTAAGGGTTTGTTACAGAAGCACCACATAGCAGATTTGTTGTACCTTGTAGTAATGTGATAGTCAATGTACATCAGCAGCTGTGTGTATAGTGTCTGACAGAAACCTGGTCTCGAGGGACTTCACTATAAAGTTATTGTATGAGCACCATTAACTTTATTAAATTAATTTCTCTTAAATTTGCATCTTATAGATGTAGACTTACTGACTATTGTACTTCCTTATCCCTCAGAGGTAAGGGTTTGTTACAGAAGCACCAAATAGCAGATGTGACCTGGGTGATTGTATATCATGAGAACAAAAGTGACCCAAATATTATAGTATAGTTAAGGCAGCAATGTTCTTGCTGGGTGTAAATAATATACCATATATACAGTGTGCTTTGCTAATGTACTGTATATACAGTGCATAAAATCACCCCAAAAGCCTGACATAGACCTTATAGAGTATCTGTAAAATGCAATAGTAAAGGAAGTGGCAGATTGTTGTTGCTCTAATAAAAATAAAAGGAATATTTGTTGATTCAATCTTGGTGGAAACTACTGGAATTTTCACAGAAACAGTTTTATGCATAGTCATTTGTAGAACTAGCAGTTCTGCAAAACCTAGTATGTCGGACTAAATACTAAGACCTTGTTTGCGATTGTTAATAATACAATTGCTGGTGATCCAAATGCTTTTTTTAAATATTTCTAAACATACCAATCTGTTTTAAATTAAATGTTTTGTGTAAAACTTAGTTTTATGTATCTTTTGAAATTAATGTCTTGGTTTGATATGGTTGCTAATGCAGTAAAATTAATTGCATTAAAATGTGACTTAAGTATCAAATACATTCTAGGGCTACTTAATGTTTATAACAAATGTGAGAAAGATCTCTTGTTTCTGTTTTTAGAATGTAGCTGAAAACATTAGAGGTTACTGCAGTAGATGAGTTGGAGGCTGCTGATCCAGGAGAAGAGTGAGAAAAGGTAATTTATAAAAATCATATTCTGATTATTTATTCCCAAAATGTTGCAGGTACTTTGCATTGTTTTAGTATGTTTTTATCAGTACGTATTGTCTCTCTTAGTCACTGGGAGAGATTGACTGGATGGGTGAACACTATCTGTGAACCATGTCTTGAGATCAAAATGACTGAGATTTTGTGTGCAGTTTTAGGTGCTGGGGTTAGGATTGAGTTAGTCTGTGTGTATGTAGTGTGTATGGCTGAGACCTGTTTTATGAGAACACTGTGTCTAATAAGGACATGCATAGACCATCATGTAAGAGTCCTCTACCAAAGGAGTATTAGTGTGTCCGTGTGTTTGACAAATACATGGTATATCAGGGCTTTAGTGATGTACATGTTTAGTGTTTATCTGAGTGTATATGGAACAGACATGGTTTAGCAGTACACTGGGTATATGGGGACGTTGTCAATGTACATAAGCAGCTGTGTGTATAGTGTCTGACAGAAACCTGGTCTCGAGGGACTTCACTTTATAAAGTTATTTTATGAGCACCATTAACTTTATTAAATTAATTTCTCTTAAATTTGCATCTTATAGATGTAGACTTACTGACTATTGTACTTCCTTATCCCTCAGAGGTAAGGGTTTGTTACAGAAGCGCCACATAGCAGATTTGTTGTACCTTGTAGTAATGTGATAGTCAATGTACATCATCAGCTGTGTGTATAGTGTCTGACAGAAACCTGGTCTCGAGGACTTCACTATAAAGTTATTTTATGAGCACCATTAACTTTATTAAATTAATTTCTCTTAAATTTGCATCTTATAGATGTAGACTTACTGACTATTGTACTTCCTTATCCCTCAGAGGTAAGGGTTTGTTACAGAAGCACCACATAGCAGATGTGACCTGGGTGATTGTATATCATGAGAACAAAAGTGACCCAAATAGATTATAGTTAATGCATCATGCGTATTATTATATTGCTGGGTGTCAATTATATGGGTGCAAATCAATAGAGAGCCAAAAGATTATGAAAAGTAAAAAAATATTTATATATTGTTAATTATGTCCAAATGATAGTCCAAATGTGTTAACCTGGTTAAGAAGATGCTACAGCCAGGCTTACATTGTCTGATTTTTGGAATAACTCCAATATTTTACTGCTGTCTGTACATTAGATAGTCAGTGGAATGCGGCGTAAATTTGAAACGTTAGTGAAGCTAAATGTATGTTTAAAATCAAAAATGCTTTGAGAATCTAATTGGTTTGTGTCCAGCCTAAAGGGAGGTAATAGCCATTAAAATATCCCTGGACAGGTCCATATAAAAGCATTTAGTTTTGTCTATTTTAGATTACCATTGTAAAGGGCCAATCTAAGCCTAAGAAACAGGATTCAAAAGAACTTTGTGAAAAGACAAAAAAAGTAAGGTTGCCTGATAGACATTATTTTTGTCATAAGAAATTCTGTTAAATAATTATAAACTGAGTATTTGTTTTGGTTATGTTTTTAAATATGTACTGAACAGTATCTTACAATAACAAAAACAGTTCTTGAACAAAAAGAAAATATGACAAAGGTTTATATTGATAATTTGTATATCATATTACTGTTCAGTAGAATATACAAAAACCTTGCTATTTTATCACCTCAGCTTTGAAATTAAAGGTATGCATTTAAATTGTAAAATTATGAGTCCTTGATATGTCCTGTGTAGAATTAGGCTAGTATTAAGGCATCAAGATAAATTGGTGAAAATCTTTAATGTTATGATTATTCAAATCGATGAGCTTTTAGTTACAAACGAAACATACAGTAGTATTAATTTTTGCATCTGCTTTTAAGATAAACTCAACATTGATGCTAGTGATGGAAGTGACTCTGAGAGTGGGGCTGATGCTGCGAATTTGGATGCTTCCCTGAAGACACCAGCACAGATCAGTAGGTTTTCTAACTTGTTCTAACCATGTTTAATATGCGCCATAATATGTCAGTCCACACTGCTAATGTACTCAATGATGATTTCTTTTTTACAGGGATGTGAAGCAATCGGACACCAGAAGAGGAAAATGGTTTGCGTTGCATTTTTTTAGGTTATGATTTTTCAGGATTTTTCAGGACACTTTTTTCAATATATTAATTAGCAATAAGAATTTATATTACAAAAGGTAACATTATTCACATTTATTTGCTATTTATAATCCTAAACAAACCTCTGCCATCATACCTCTTTCACTTACTGTCTGTGGTTATGTTTGCATACACTCATTGATACAATTGAGTTCTTTCGATGTCCCATCTACATTTATGGCAATAGCAAACTCCCATTCCCAGAGCGACGTAGAAAAAGCTTTGGAGTTCCCATCAAGAAATGTACACACCAGGCATAACGTTATGATCTTATACCGTTATGACTAGTGATTGAATAACACTAGCTCTTTATTATGGCAGCTGATCGTGGGTGGGATTTATTAGGATTGTAATTAGCTTTACAATTTTCCTCATTTTAAATTGGTTTAAGTGTCTTTATGTAATTCATTTGTATATCTAGCTCTCTGCAAGCTTTATATAACACTGAGCATTTTGGAGATTTCACTATGCACTAAACATTCAAATATCTAAACATCTTGGTTATCAGATTTCATTTATAATGGGTTTTTTGGTTAGTTTGTTTATGAATATTTTTGCAGAGACTAAAAACTCTAAAAGAAGTCCCGAAAACTACAAGGAAAGGACTTGTTCTTTTAAGTCACTGATGTCTTGATAGTGCACCATGCTGTCAAGTCTGTGTTTGTGTGTGTCAGAGGGCCAATAAAACATGCCTGTCCCTTCAATACTGTGTGATGTCTTGTTTGTGTATTGTTAAAACCAATGTCCTGATAAAGCCCGTATGTCCTTACAAACACTATTTTTGTCAGAAGGCGGGACATTCCGAGCAGGTCCTCATATACAACCATAATGTCAGGTCTTTATATAAATTGTTTAAATTTGTGTAAAGTAATTCTGAAGTGAAATTTGTTTTCCTCAGAGCTGATTAGATTTTTTGACGTTTGTAGCATCACTGTAGCACAAGGGGAAGGGTGGGTACCTTTAAACCATGGTACAACTTGTTTACCAGGCAAAGTCCACCTAATACATAAAAACCAGTATAGGTGTGTGTGTGTGTGTGTGTGTGCATGTGTGTTTAATGAAATCTTGATTCATGCATGATTAATGAACAACTGTTGTGTGTTTTTAGTTTTGCTCTTTATGAATCACACACCTGAGTAGTCAGGCTCGCATGGTTGCTGTAGTGTGTATCTGCATGGCTTCGACAGAAACCTGCACCACCAGTACAGTAGAAGGGAAAATGAGATATTTCATACCAAATTTTCCACTAGGCTGAGTTTCCCTGATCTGCTGTTTGAGGCAGATGGAGGAGCTAGCTATTACCTGTTACTACGACAGCCATTTATGATCTAATCTAAGGTCAGTCTTTTCACATACACAGCATTGATAAACACATTTAACTCCTTGAACTTGAAGCGAAAATGATCCTATGCACTTACTTTTGTTTAAAGAACTGCACATTCATTATGAAATATTTCTGTACTTACAAAATAATATGCCTGAGGGTCTGGAAATGGAAATGATCTCGAGTGTTTGATCTTTATTAAAATATTTAATCTTGGTAAAATTCTTACATATGTTAATGTAAACTTTTAAAAGAAGGTTTTTAAGTAGATAAAAAAACAATGGAATAAGTTGTGACAGAAAAATCTGTCAAGAAATGGCTAATGTTTTACACTTAGCTCCTTCTTCTTCTTCTTTCGGCTTCTCCCATTAGGGGTCGCCAAAGTGGATCATCCATCTCCATACCCCCCTGTCCTCTACATCTGCCTCTTTCAACCAAACTACCTGCATGTCTTCCCTCACCACATCCATTAACCTCTTAGTTGGTCTTCCTCTTTTTCTCCTTCCTGGTGGCTTCATCCTATATACTCATGTCCCTCCTCTGCACATATCCAAACCATCTCAATCGCGCCTCTCCCATTTTGTCCCCAAAACGTCCTACATGCACTGTCCCTCTAATAAACTCATTTCTAATTCTGTCCATCCTCGTCACTCCCAACGGAAACCTCAACATCTTCAGCTCTGCTACCTCCAGCTCCACCTCCTTTCTTTTACTCAATGCCACTGTCTCTAAACCATACAACATCGCAGGTCTCACCACAGTCCTATAAACTTTCCCTTTCACTCTTGCAGATATCCTTCTATCACATCATGTTTTACACTTAGCATTAGCCACTAACTAGACAAGGTGCTATGTGAAATTTGATTTACAAAGTAATAGATTTTAGATCACTGGTGTGTATGGAATCTTGTTTTGTGTTTAAAACTTTCCTAAAGAACAAATCAAGGAAAACGGTCTCTGTGGCTGCGGAAAAGAATAAAGTGGACCATCCAGCCAAGTGTTCTAGCAAATGTAGCTTGATTTTGAGAAGGAACATTGGAGGAAATGGCCGAGATTGTTCAGGTATAGAGCTAGGAGATAACATCTCGACTATCTTACTGTCATGAACTATCTTGAAGGTATTTCTCAATACCTTTAAGTCCAATGTTGTAACCGCTGACCCACCACTCCTAAACACTTACATAAACTCCATGTAAGATTGTATACATTATATGGATATAGTGAAAGCATGACAAGGGTCTGGAATACTATATCAGAGCCATGATGGAAGCTTGCCCTACCTCACCTCTTCCTTCGTACATGTCTACTCAGTTCCATGTGATTTGTATGTTTTTCATTTACATAGAACTGCCTTTCAAAAACCTGGATTGGTCTAATAGTGATACATTTTTTATGACTGGGTTAAATTCAATACTACAGTATGCTTCAGTAATAAGTTTAGTGTCTATTAAACTTGTGTAGTTTGTTTAAAGTCTATGGACATAGTAAAAGCATAAAGAGAACTTGCAATACTATATGATAGCCAATGTGGGAGCTACAGAATTTCCTAACTATTGGTACACAGTAACCTGTTTTTGTGTCGTATTGCGCACTTGCACAGTGCTTGATATGTCTAGGCTGTGATATTGAGATTATTACAAATAGTGAGGATCCATTTTACCAACTGAGACAATCGTCTAATTGAATTAAAAGTGTTGAGTGCCTTTGTGTGAATTTCACTGTTCAAAATCTTGCTACTAAAATGATTAGAATTACATGACTGAATCCTGTGACATAGTTTAAATTTGAATTCATTAAAACAATAGAGTGGATATGTTTTATTATTGAGTGTGACTTTGCATACATTGGCTATGAGATTCTGTGTGTTGGAGCATGTATACAGCTTCACTGAGGCAGCACTGATGAGTTCACTCAGCTTGTATAGACCAAACTGCCATTGTGTCTTTTTTAGCATATAGAATATCTGATTACAAAATTCTGCAATGTGACTTATAAATTGAATGCTACAGTAAATCCTACTGATAAGTTGATATGCCTTCACTCAAGGGCCTTACTCAAGGGCCCAACAACGACAGTGTTCTGATTTGTACTCGCAAACTTCCAATCGGCACTAATTACCACTAACATTATAAAGACTGAGCTACAACACCCAGAGATAATCATTTACATAATCCCCATGTAAATTCATGTACATTACAGGGACATAGTGAAAGCATGACAAGAACCCGAGACACTACCAGAGCCAATGTTAAAAACACACACAATGAAATCACATTATGGAGCCTTGCTCCATCCGCCTTCTTGCTTCCGACACGTGTTCACAGTTCCACGTGTTTTGCATGGCTTCCATTTACATAAAACAGCCTTAAAAGGTTTGACTGGTCTATAGGTAATACATTTCCTATGACAGGCCCGGATGGACAGTACTATATCAAAGATTTATACTAATCTACTTGATTGTGTCTGTAGTCCCAATGAGTTCAAGATTAAATTTAATCCTACCATACATCTCCCTCTAATATCGGAGCATATGGACATAATGAAAGCATAACGTGAATACTACCGTATGAGAAAGTCAATGTGAGAGAACCATGACACAATAAAAATCAGGTTATAAAGCCTTGTTATGTAATATATGCTTTATGTAGTAGATACACAGAGACAGGATTATAGACACATAAAACATTCAATGCAAGACAAGAATCCTAACATAAACACATCACATTAAAGAGAAGTCTAATGTAATACAATATATTAAAGCTACACAGCTTATGGGGAGCCATAATGTATTACATATTTATTATTATCCTTGTAAAATGGCTATACAAGCAAAGCTAGACTAATGTATATATATATATATATATATATATATATATATATATATATATATATATATATATATATATATATATATATATATATAAAATCAGCTTCAGCTCTTCAGATTGCTTCCATATAAAACCTTGTGCAAGCCTTGTGCCAGATGTAGCATCACTGGCTGAGGGTGGAGCAGACCAGAGCAGCATTGGCATAAATAAGCATCCATCATGCCTTCTTGTGTGACCAGAGGGCATGAAGCTAATTGGCGCCGTGTCAAGCTGGAGGCCAAAAAGGACATGGCACACGCACACACAAACAGGAACCTGGGGATGCTGCGAGCTACCGGATAACCAGACATGTTGCCTGCAAACCCCTTTTGGCTAGTACTATTCTGTCACTAGCTGGCCATGCACTTTCCTTGGTTTCTGTGCCTGGCCGTGCTGGGTTTAGTGTACACAAAAGCATTGCAGCATTTTGCTTCTGTCAAGGTTCCTAAAACATATGTCAATGTTTCAAAAGTCATGTCTTAACTTGATTTGTTGAATGAAACAATTCGAATAATAACCACTCATGCCCATTCCTCGGTTTTCATTATTTTGATTGGTTAAAAAAGTGATACATTTCCCACATTTAGTCCACATTTGCTGTTACTATAACCTCTACTCTTCTGGGAAGATGTTCCACTAGATTTTGAAGTGTGCTTGTGTTGAAAAATGGCGCCTGTTCAAAGTTGGACCCAGTTAACTGCCCAGTCAGTTCAGTGCTGGAGTTCCTCCAGAGAGAGTTCACGACAGGGTTGTCTTCCACCCTGAAAGGTAACGTGTCAGCTATTGAAACTGTTGAGCAGTTGCTGGGCAAGCACCCTTTAGCGACACGTTTTCTTTGCGGCACCTGGAGGCTGAGGCCCTAGAGACCCACTGTGCCTGTGTGGGACCTGGCTGTTGTTTTGGAGGCTCTGTCTAAGCCTCTCTTTGAGCCCTTACCAGAGGTGACTTTAAGGTTTATAACAGTCAAGGTTTATCAACAGACACTTCAGTCTCTTTCCGTTTACCCCTGGCATGGCCAGTGCCACATCCGACGCTGAGGGTACCCCCTTCGCGTTGCTTTTTGACTTAGAGGGACGGAGAACCCTTCGCGTCGCTTTTCGACGCAGATGGACGGGACCCCATTTGCGGGTTACGGTTAGGGTTAGGGTTAGGGTTCAGGTTAGGGTTCGGGTTAGGGTTTGGGTTAGGGTTAGGGTTACGGTCATCTTCAGGATTTTTCGAAATTTTAAAATTAATCCTATACACTTATTATGATAGATAATAAATTATTAAGTGTATAGGACAGCGATCTGCATTGAAAAGCGAAGCACAGGGGCTCCCATCCATCTGCGTCGAAAAGCGACGCGAAGGGAGGTACCATCTCTCTACGTCGAAAAGCAACGCGAAGGGGGTACCTTCGGCGCCGGGTGTGGACGTCGTCGGACGCAACGTCCTCAGTGTCGATATGTGACGATGTGGGGTGACAATGTGCTGATTTAAGACATTTGTAACACTGCAGGCTGGTTCACCCCGATGACATTTGTCAGGTTCTATAGCCTTGAACTTAGGGCTACTTCTGGCTCCTCTGTCCTCCGGCCTAGCTGTGCCCATCCACAGTAGGCAGGGACTGGTCAGTCTGGCGTGATTGGACACTCTTTCCTAAAGCGTTGTTGACGCAGCTTAAGTATGTAACGCTGGTTCCCTGAGTGAATGAGACACTGCGTCTTCAGTCTCCAGGCCCCACTCCCTGCATCCCTTTGCAGAAGCTAGCATTGGCTCCACCACATGTTGCGTTTATATCTTACTGGTTGTGACATCTCCTCATCAGTGACATCCCATTTTTCAGATTTCACACGTAATTTAAAGCGTGGACACGCGGAGGCGTTCCCAAACCATTGTTGATGCAGCGTCTCGTCTCATTTCAACTCGTGACAAAAAGCTGTTTTTAGTCTTTTACTCAGTCTCCAGAGGATTTAGTCCTGAAAAAATGTTTCATAAACTTTGTAGAAAGTGAAGTGACTAAAGTTTTTTTTTTCCCTCTGGAGTTAAACTAGTCGTATCCTATGCATATTGTTTCATAAGTACAGCAAAGTTCAGAAGTCCAGCACGACTGTGATTTTTCTCAAACAAAGCAAAGATGTACTTGGTGCATACTAATTACTCAGGAAGATACAGTACAGTATATACCTTTATACTGTAGCCATACAGAATTATCATAAAGGTATATTCTGTACTGTTTCTTTTTAAATACTTAGTATGCACCAAGTACAACTTTGCTTTTTTTGAGAAAAAATCCCCACATAAACTCATCATGCTGCAACTTTTCACAAATATAAGCAAATTAATTGTGAGAATCGGTTATTTTCAATTTATACACAGATTCCCAAACCGTATTTTTTAAATTTTTTTCATTATGATTCTAAAAGTAGCCTGTTGCAATTTACACATCCAAGTACCTTAAAATAGTAGCACTGAGCACCACATCAGCCAATTAAGTACAAACATCTGTCTGAGGGTGGTTAAATATTAAATGGCACGTCGAGTGAGTACTTCATACTCGCACAGATCACACTTCAGAAGTTTGCTGTTAAGCAGAACAGCAGAATAGAACAGCGACCGTGCAGATTAGATTTCATGTTTTGTGGCACGTCGCCTGAAACCCGAACACGTGCATCGTTTGATATTCGAGCGCAGACACTCTCTGCTTTAGTCCTACTTTGAAAAACAAAAGACCCTTTGGTTGCCATCTTATTTTTGTTTTTTCCATAAGTTTTTGTTGGAGAAAAGAAATGGGTGAAAGTCTGTGAAGAGCAAAAAGAGCTTGGGATTGTAGGATTAAGGCTCCTTCATTCTCATTTTAGCCCACAGTATCTTTTGCCTGTGCAGCTCCGAAAGCCGGGACGGGAAAAGATTTTCATGCATTAGTCTGGGAGAAGTTTTCTCTCCATCCCTCCCTCTTTTACTCTACCTCTCTCTTTCTCATGACAGTTTTTTTTTCCACCTAGCTTGAGCCTCAGGTTGGCTTATCACCATGAACAGATGCCGTGTGCTCACGGGACCTCATCAAACCAGGGCTCGAAGAGGAACCTACCTGTTCCCATTGGGTCATTACCTTCACATTCCCACAATCCGCCTCTCCTCACATGCGGGGACTGCCACCCAATTACATGAGCATGAGGAAATAAATAAACTAGAATAAAATAAAATAAGATACACATGTACAGGAGATGTAGGGATGATGTGGCGATGTGCAGATTGGCACAGGTGGAATATATTTTTTTTTACTTGTGTTTTTTATTTATTTTTTATTTTTTCCTTCGAAGTGACGCTCTGGAAAGCATCTGGGTGCCTCAGTAGGTAGTGCGAATGGCTCTGGGAGATAAGCTTGGTGTTCACTCCACCTCACACATGCACTTCTTCAAATAGCATTAGCAGATGAGATAGAAGATGGCTTAGTACTAGATGTGCCTTCCCTAAGGGATAATTTATGATTAGAAGAAGACCGTGTGGGGCTTCACAGCCCTGAGTTTGAATAACAGGATTTTGTGCCTTGGTGTGTGTGTGTGTGTGTGTGTGTGTGTGTGTGTGTGTGTGTGTGTGTGAGTGTGTTGGGTTTGGGGGGGGCTGTCCAAGCTCTATAATTTTTTTCTGAAATACAGCGTGGGAAATCAAATCAATTTCACCAGCTCTCTGCTTTATTCGATGTTCAGAAATAAGATCTCAGAAATCAGCCATTTTGCAACCTTTTTTCCTGAAGTTCAAAGACTTCTGGGTTCATTTTTTATTTTATATTTTTTCCTGGACACCAATTTTTATAAGGACTGTTACCTTTTTCAACCAACGAAACACACATCCACCCAAACACACACACAGACTTGAGTCTAATAAAAAAATCTTATGTAATCTTGTCATCATCAGAAGCACCTGGTGGTTTCCTCAGAGGAAACCTTTGTTTTGCTCGTGCTGTCAGATCACACTTTCTCTAGGTGGATAGTCGACACCGGCAGATGTGAACGCAAACTGCGAAAGCCTCCTCGACCGCTGTGGAAACTCGAAGGCATAATTAGAGCGACTGTATTGTGCATCTGAAATTATGCTGTTCTTTTTTTTTTTTTGGTTGCCAAAGCTGATTTGAATGCAATCAAATATTGAACATCATGTTTTCCATGTCTTTAGACAGTAAATGGGCTGTGACATGGGGTGCCATTTGGAGTCCTTCTCTACCTCATCGAGTGGGGACGAGCCACACGGATCAGGCACACACATCTGCACACGTTCATATTCATTCCAAAGAGCCCGAAACACTCTCTGAGGAGCATCTCTCCGAAGATCTGACATTCCTTTTTTGTATATTTTATTATTGTTCAGTAAAACATTGCTTCACAGAGGCGAGGGTTGCAACGACACAGCATGCATCCAATCAGGAGATAAGCCCCGTCTGCATCATTTGAATGTCACAGGTGATTTGACCTTTGAGCTCCTGATTAGCATAGATTCAACCGAGCTTTCCTGGTTGTTGTTTTTTTTTCCTTCCCAAATATCTGCGCATAGAATCATCTCTTTGATTGTGCTTATTTACACACTCCACTTTTTCTTCATGATTACCTGTAGGCAAAAAGATATTTTTAAAAAAGTGGAAACGGTTGGCAAAACGAAAGGACTCCTTAATTGGTCGAATCATTACAGCACGCTTTTTGCGGCAGAACGTGTTTTGTCGTACTAAGTGAAAAGGCACTTGTTTTCGCCGCAATTATGTTTTGCATAGTAGTGTTTTTTCCCTCCTCCTTGTCTTTTTTTTTAATGCCGTTCCACCGAGTATAAATTGTTCACATGTTAAAAGATTTTTTTTTCCCTTCCTTCCTTAATGAAAAATTCTTCACCGTCGGATGCACAAACCCATCTTTTAATTAAAAAGAAAGTATCGGAGAAATCTACTCCCATTAAGTCGTGGGTAGCGAGTAATTGGGCTGCAGATTGCGAAATGCTGATTAATGGTGTTAGCGTTGCATGTAAACTCCTTTATCAAAGCCCCTCGCTGCCTTCGGAAAAGTGACAGGCGATGTTCGACAACAGATCACTGAGCGGAGGAGAGTGGTGGATGGGATGGGATGGGATGGGATGGGATGGGATGGGATGGGATGGGATGGGATGGGATGGAGAGGAGAGGGCGGGTCAGACCAGTGGTATTTAATGCTTGATGAAGAAAAAACGAAGGAGAGAGCAAGACAGAGAGAGAGATATCATCAAATCAATTCGAACTAAGGTTCACCAATAACAAGACATATAGAATTATATGAAAAAGCATTACATTAATGCAATCACAAAGGACTATTATAATGCAACCCTGCACATTTGGACATTTGGAAATACCCTGTACAAATTGTATTTATCTACATTTATTATTTTCTTTTCCTAGATTTTCTATATATTTTTTTTATTATAGCCCCAGCACACACATTCTTTGTACATGTAAACCATGATACTTGTTAAGGAAAGATGATTCTGGACAGAGGTCAACCGATATGGGTTCCTCTCTTGCCGATGACGATATTTAGAAGTCAGGGTATAGTGGGATGAAGACTGCAAAATATATTTTATTTTTGAAATGCTAGAGATGTTTTATTAGTTGCTTTTACCCACGGCTATGTGAATCTTATCATAGAAGTACCTTTTAAAGTGGACTTTAAAAGGTATTGGTTACTACAAAAACTGATTCTACCAGTCAGGATCGAGCAGGTGGGGCAGACTGACTGGCAGATTTTCCAAATAAAAGGTGTTGCAATATGACAGGGGGTGTAGAGATAAATGGATTGGATTTAAAAGAGAGGAATGTGTTAGATGACAAATGAGAAAGAGATGGAGGTGTAGAAAAATGAGGGCTTGAAGGCAAATATAATAATTTCAACTCACATTCAGAACGCCTTAATCGTATAATGGTATTTGTGGCACTCGAGGCTCTGAGAAGGAAGAAAGGAAAAAAAATGTGAACCAGCAACCTCCAGCAAATTGCATTAGCATTCAGGCATGCTAGCCTAGGCAACGGCATGCATGTTGTGCAGGTGTGGCTTTTGCAAGAATCTACATATGTTAGGATTTTGAGTTTCAAAACAGGTCAGTTGAGGTAACTTTAACAAAATATATATATATATATATATATATATATATATATATATATATAAATTGCTGACTATGCTTTTTAAAGGAAAAAGTGAAAGCAGATAGAACTAGAGGACAAAGATGTGAACAAAGGGCTTTGGGGAGAGTAAAATAGAGCGAGAGAGCAGTCTGTAAGATGGGTGCTTAGGGAAACTTGTCAGGTTTGATTTATGATGTGGTCCTTCTGTCACTAACTTGGCAGAAGCACCATAAGGGAAGGAACTAACAGCTGACTGCACAGTGATTGCCGTTCTTTCCATGAGAACGACAGTCTCGACTTCCTTTCTCTCAATCTCTGTTCACACTGTTAATTAAATCAACACTTTTTTTTTTCTCCTCTCTTGCTCTATGATTCTCCGGTTCCATCTTGGACAAGATGAAGAGCTTAACAAAGGTTCCAAGACTCCCCTGTTTCTTCCTTGCTCTCAGTCCCAAACCTGTCGATTCGACTTGCTATGTCGTGTGACAGCTAAAGATAGCTGTCCCAGGATGCTCACTGAAGCCAATAAGAAGCATCTGTCTCTTCCATTCCCGTGAGACACAACCCCTCTTCCTCTGCGAGGCTCACACAGCACCATTGTAATTCTTGTCTTCATCCTCCAGGCCGTAGATTCGATTAGATTTTATTTGTATTTTCTTTTTAGACCTATGACAAGTTGACAGGCTTAATGGTTTGACTTGACATGACAGTCCAGGGCTTGGACAGCATCCTTCAAGCGCACTCCTCAACGCATATATACCTCGGAATGACTCATTTATGCATGCGCAATTCCAGCAACGTGGTCAGCTGGAGTCACACATTAACAACAACGAACATGCTGGTTTTCTTGTCGCTTGCTATTTTAGTAACTGACACCATTTGCTATACTATCATGCCAAAAGCTTTTTGGCAATTCTTGCCTCCATGAGCCATCCAACAGTTTCAACACCAGTCAGTCTGAGATAGGTGAAAGACCTGAACATGTTCGAAAAAGTCTGAATGTGTGCCTGGGAAATCTATTTTCTTCTTCTTCTCTCTCTCTCTCTCTCTCTCTCTCTCTCTCTCTCTCTCTCTCTCTATATATATATATATATATATATATATATATAAACAGTACAGACCAAAGTTTGGACACACCTTCTCATTCAAAGATTTTTCTTTATTTTCATGACTATGAAAATTGTAGAGTCACACTGAAGGCATCAAAACTAAGAATTAACACGTGGAATTATATACATAACAAAAAAGTGTGAAACAACTGAAAATATGTCATATTGTAGGTTCTTCAAAGTAGCCACCTTTAGCTTCGATTACTGCTTTGCACACTCTTGGCATTCTCTTGTTGCCTACTTTGAAGAACCTACAATATGACATATTTTCAGTTCACTTTTTTGTTATGTATATAATTCCACATGTGTTAATTCATAGTTTTGATGCCTTCAGTGTGACTCTACAATTTTCATAGTCATGAAAATAAAGAAATCTCTTTGAATGAGCAGGTGTGTCCAAACTTTTGGTCTGTACTGTATATATAATATATATAAACTTTTGGTCTGTACTGTTTATATATATATATATATATATATATATATATATATATATATATATATATATATATATATATATATATATATACTTGTCTCTGGGTTACCGATCGGGGGACTCTTGGGCCCTGTGAATGTGAAGAAAGAATGTGAAGAAACAATTTCATTGTGCTGTAATGTGTAAAGCCTGTACACATATATATAACTTCAGACACACGTTCTTCCAGAACTTCCACAACTATTAAGCCTTGAGAAATGACTGTTAGGAATATGTATGCTTGGGGAGTCTGATGGTGCTTAGAACAGCAGCAGTTCACCTTCAAATCTCAGTGCTTCACCCCATCTAAAATAATAGACTTGGAAAATGTCACCGCAAAGCACTAATGTGTAGTTTGGTACCAATCCAATAAGATTGATATGGTTGTGTGAAGTTTGCTGCATTGCACTGATGCTCTTTAGAGCATTTTGCTTTTTAATTTTTATAGAGATGAAGCTATCTAGCTAAATAGATTAACTAGTAAGCTTATGTTAAGTATAGTTATGCAGGATTTGCTCTGATGCATTGCTTAAACAACAGTCAGTTTTATTGAGTTTTATTAAAATATTTATAAATAAATATTTATAACCTTGATTCTTTTATCTTTTGGCTCTGTGTTTGCAGCATAACAAAAGTTTGAGAGTTTTATAATCTGAGTTATTCTTTATCAGCTCTTGTGAATTTCAAATGTCATGTAAGTGAAAGACCTTGGGCTGTTTGGGTCTTTGCTAATGTGATGCTTTCTGAAGGCTTTACTGTAGGGTTAAACTTACCAAGCTTTATGTTTAAAACTTTTTTGTAACTATGGAGCCACTCTGAAAGACAAATCTGATATCCTGAGACATGCATCATTCAGCAATATGTTGCATTGCTTTAATGAGCTCCAGGCAAGTCAGATTTTTCCGAAACCTACTTTGTGCTATTGTGTTGGGAGTAGGTTACCTGGTAGCGTGGTACAGCACTTGACTGTTTCATTTACACTTCGAAAATTAAGTCACGCATGCTCGATCGGGATTTAAAAGAAGCTCAACCTGCTCAAATGTGTGCTAGGAAATCCAAATAAACAATTCTTTACTGTTTTAGTTTTGGACTGATCTAGTACCCTAGTGGTTAAGACTTTGGATCTGGTCATACCAGGCTACACTTTGGTCCTTGAGCAAGGCCCTTAACTCCATTCCTTGTGGAAATGGATAATACTCCGCCATGAATGACAAGTAAGCGATTAGTCCATTCGATGCACCTCATGGAGCGGGAGGATTAAAAAAATTGAACTTTAACCCAAACAGATACTTTCACTCTTGTATAGACGTAGATTGGTGCTTCGTTTTTTTTTTTTTTTGCGAGAGAATTTAATTGCTAAAAGTGTTGTGTGGTGGTGTTGGCTGGGCTGTGTCCCAAATCGAGCAACACCGCCTGCTATTTATGGTTGCTGTGACTCCGTCGGAATCCTAGCGGCACCCATCTGTTTGGATGCAATGGATGTCACTTGTTATCAGAACTGGACAGCTTCCAGAGACACCAGGATGGAAGAGAAAGCAGGATGCCATGAGAGGGGCCTTCTTTTTTAAACACAAGTGATTTATTGATTTGAATACCCCCCCCACACACACACACACCACCCCCAAGCTAATGGGGTGCATCATTTAGTGTCCTCCTGCTGCATCTACAATCCATCTCCAGCGCATTATTGTTCAGGAGATTAATAGAGACTGCACAATACCCAGTTTGTCACTCATAAGCATCTTTGGATTACGCCAAAATGAAGGAGACGGAGGGGGGTTGGATGGAGGAACGAACATAAGAGATAAAGATAGAAAAAAAATTGTTAAAGGGCAAAGGAAATCAATGGGACGCAAGCGATCTGTGAAGCAGGGAATGTGGAACGGCCAAAGGTAGTGTTTCTAAATGGGGTCATGTTTCTATTTGCTTCTAGTATTTTCTGAAGGTCCGACATTCAAGCAGAACTTTGAAGTATTGTTAAAAAAATATGAGCACCAAATGTCAGCCCTCTCACTTTTCATTTTTTTAGTCTCCACATTTCTGTCTTTATAGTGTACGTTTTCGGTTTGGTCTAACCAAGCTTGGTATCTGAACATGCGAATCTCTGCTTTTACTCTGAATTCCACTTCATTTTCCTTTGATTAATCCTCACACATACACACTGAAGTTGGCAGAACAACAGAATATAAGTGTAGGTGCGTGGAAAAGGTGCTGCCGGATGTAACGCCATAGCACATCCCAAACCATCCATCTTAGCTCTTTTATTGCTAAAGTTCAGCTATAACCAGCCCCTCATGATCTATTGGCAGGCGTTTCAAGGTTTGCTGGAATCTGTTCAACAATGTCATAACCCACTTGTTGGGCTGCAACTGTCAGCTCGAATGGCTCTTCTGCTTCAGGAACTAGAACACAAGCTACACCCACCACATTGTCACACCGTACAGTGTATTAATGCAGAGTGAGACGCAGGATAAGCTCTACCTGGCTTTGGTTTCTGGCTTGTTATGTCATTAAATGCTTCTTTAGTCTGAAAAGAAAAATAATGCTGGGCAGAATTGACTCCTGACACTCACACGGTTTCACCCTGAATTTGGCTTTTGGAGTTTCGAAGGGGTTTCCCTATTCGCTGGATTTTCTGGGTTTGCACCCATCCGCCAAAAACATGTTCAGTCTAACTTACCTATAGTGAATGTGTGTGTGTGTGTGTGTGTGTGTGTGTGTGTGTGTGTGTGTGTGTGTGTGTGTGTGTGTGTGTGTGTGTGATGGACTGACTTGCCAATTAGGGTGTATTCCTGCACTATTCCCAGGGTTACAGATCCACCACCATGCTCCCAATCACCCTAGCAGCAGGTAGAAGAAAAACTTTAAACATACTTCTTCTTTAGGATAAATAGATCTCTCTTTCTCTCTCTCTCTCTCTCTCTCTCTCTCTCTCTCTCTCTCTCTCGCTCTCTCTCTCTTTCTCTCTGCTAAGCAATATACACTATAAACAATTTTCATGTGAAATACTACTTGCTGCTCAAAATCAGATAGATAGATAGATAGATAGATAGATAGATAGATAGATAGATAGATAGATAGATAGATAGATAGATAGATAGATAGATAGATAGATAGATAGATAGATAGATAGATAGATCGTAAATATTTGACTAATCCCCAAGGCTTTGGGCAGTAAACTTTTAGTTAATGAAATATACTTTAGCATGTGTAATTAGTCACACAAGAAACAGGAACTGGTTTCGTTCAATTCTGCAATTATAACAATCAATATTTTGCTGCGCAAACAAAAGTGTAAAGTGCACTTCATTATTTTTTTCAAAGCACTAGATACTGTTCGACTACATGTATGAGAAATCTGCCGTCAGATTAAAGAGTACATCTGCAATATTTTAACACACAACCTGGACTTCAGGTAACCCCAGAAGTAACAGAATAAAACAAGAAGATCAGCAATACCACAGTGCTCTGAGTAACTCGCCCCAGGCTGTTCCTGAACCTGTCTATAGGAGAAAATGTATGAGGGGGGAAAAAAACGATGAAAACACATTTACATTTTAGGCTAAAAATATTCCTGGAAGAAGATATTTTGTGTGTGTGTGTGTGTGTGTGTGTGTGTGTAGAGCAGCAGAAATGTATTTCCATAGCATCTAATCCTCTCTCGCTGCACTGCTCTCCTCATCCTGCTCGCTGAGTGTGTTAGCACAACTTAAGCTCCCCGCAAGATTCGACAATCTCCGCTCCAATACAATATCTCCCTCGCTAACACTCCGTCAGCATCCGGCATCGGCTGCTGAGATCTGTCAAACATTCAATCAGTCATCTCCTTCTAAACACTGTTCACCAGGTTTGGGGTTTACTTTGTGTGAAGCTGAAGCTGATTAGCTTGTTTTGATCGAGTCATTCTGGGGCAAAGGCTTCGAAATGCAGGGGGAAAAAATAAAAAAGCATGGCACTGCATTTTAACTGTTTAACAGTTTCCTTGCAAGTCTAGCAGCTTCAGTAAGTCAAATTATAAGTGATGACAGGATAATAGCATGTAAACTGTGCTGTGGTGTAGAGCTCAGGGCCTGGAATGTAGAAAAGCCCGAAATATTGATCTGTGTTTTTGTATCTTTAGTAGATAGATAGATAGATAGATAGATAGATAGATAGATAGATAGATAGATAGATAGATAGATAGATAGATAGATAGATAGATAGATAGATAGATAGATAGATAGATAGATAGATTTCTTTAGAATTTTTTACTCCTCTATCCATCTAAATCCCTTCATCGTGGTCAGAATGAGGTACAATGTGGTAAAGTTCATGCATATCAAGATATTATTTGTATAAAATAAGTGAAGCTCATCTAAACTTAGACGTGTGACCATTGCAGTTCCTTAAGTTTCCACTAGAAGGCGATCTGAAAATTTGTCACACAGAGCCACCCTGAGGGGCTTTAAATAAAAGGTGGCATAATGAAAGGCATATGATCTTTTGGCTTTTCATCTGTTTCACGAAGAAGCCGGATTTAATCTTCACATTATTAATACTACATGCTTTATTCCCTGCATGCAAGTTCACTGGAATCATTTTACACACTTCTAGAAACTCCAGAAACTAATTGCTCCATTTTTCATCAGGGGCTGAAGTTCCACCCGAGATGAAAAACACATTCAGGGGAATGCACTGGCGTTCAGAAAATAAACAAGGAATTTTGTTTGGTCCCCTCCCCATCACCACTACCTCCTCCTCACCCTTATTTCCCCTTCGCTGCATTGATATTTACTCATAGGCAGCTACTTTATTAATGTGACACAGCCGAGTGATTCCCTTGCGTTTGGAGCGTTCCCTTGGGGCTGTGCTCCAAACTCCGGAGGAGCCATTAGTCCAGGAACAGGCGGCCTGTGTCCGCTAGTCGTATGCACCGTTAAACTATTATGTGAGAAATCTTACAACTTCTTACACAACAACATGCAGGCCTGAGCTTTTTCCTGCTAGGGGCTAATGGGGATGCTTGTGTGTGCTGCATAAAACACAGCTAATCTGATATTAATAATTCTGCTCTATTATAAACAGGAAGGGGGCGCTCTCTCTTTTCCTCATTCTGTCATGTCTGGGATACATATCTGAAATGCTTGCTGATCGAAATCAGATAGATAGATAGATAGATAGATAGATAGATAGATAGATAGATAGATAGATAGATAGATAGATAGATAGATAGATAGATAGATAGATAGATTACAGATGGGTGGATGGATGGATTGATTGATGCACGCACCCACACACACACACACACACACACACACACACACACACACACACACACACACACACACACACAGTCATACATAGAAATACTTACTGCTAAAAGACAGACAGACAGACAGACAGACAGACAGACAGACAGACAGACAGACAGACAGACAGACAGATAGATAGATAGATAGATAGATAGATAGATAGATAGATAGATAGATAGATAGATAGATAGATAAGAACAGCAGCAAAGGGTATATGAATACTACAAATAATGTTTTACATACAAAAATGTTTTCGTTTGATGGATGAATGCCTCTACCACTCTCTTCCTCTCTCTCTCTTGCTCTCCCTTTCTATCGCATCACTTAGCATACAATATAAACAATTTTTGCATCAAATCAATTAACATCTCCCTGACCTTTCATACACATGCTCCCACACATCCTTCCCCTAACACGCATACACACCTCCGGGTCCTGTTATACGCCGCTGCCTTCAAATCTGTAGCTGTAAACTTGTCCTGCTTTCATCCAGAGACCTCGTATCGGCCGCTCTGAGGTCAAACGTAACTTAACCTGTCAGAGCTAAACCTTGCACGCTTTCTTACATTATGATGTTTGTCCAAGGCTACACAAAGTTCACCGCATCCAGGCAGCACCAAATCCTCCTTATTTTCACTCGATTTCCTTTCAGCTATTCTCTTTAACCTTTCACCTCTGCTCCACGCCTACATTCTTTATCTTTTCCCCCCTTTTTTACCTTTTCATTTCATTGTTTCTTTTTCTGTTTTTCTTCTTCTTCCCTTATTTTTGTCTCTCTCTTATTTACCTCCACGATCCAGTAATTTGTGCTGTACTGTTTGCCGAGCCAGGAGAAGCGGCGGAGAACGTGCCAAAAGAGCTAGCGATAGCGGCTAATTAGCGGCAGCTGCTGATGGGAGCAGGGTGTGGACGCTGCCAGAGGAGGCTCGACAAAAATTGTTATCAAATGCAATTAGAGGCAGACAGACAGGACTTTAGAGAGGCTAAAACCCCAGGCTAGCTGCGAGTGCCTGAGTGTGTGTGTTAATCCATGTGAAAACTGTGTGTGTTCCCCTGTGGAGAAGCGTAATGAGTGTGTGTTTTTTGTGTGAGCTGTGAAAGGATTTCAGATTTAAGGTTTATGAGTCGGTTATGTGCTAAAGGCCGAGGAATGATACAGCTTAAGACGTCACACAGACTGGAGGAATCATTGCATCAGCAGATGGCTGTGTAGGAAGAGAGGTGTGGCGCTTAGCCCGACTCGCTTTCTGGCTCTCTTTCTAGGAATAAACTTGTTGCCAAATCAGATGTTTTCACGTTATTCTCAAAACCAGCTGTGTATTTGTTGATGGTTAATATCATAAAAAAATTCTTATTTGGGTTTTAGCATCACGGGTCACTGTTAGAGGTAGCAGGATTTATTTGCTACCTACTTTCCATGTAGAATGAAAGAAAGAAAGACAGAAAGACAGAAAGAAAGAAAGAAAGAAAGAAAGAAAGAAAGAAAGAAAGAAAGAAAGAAAGAAAGAAAGAAAGAAACAAAAAGACAGACAGACAGACAGACAGAGAGAGAGAGAGAGATAGATAGATAGATAGATAGATAGATAGATAGATAGATAGATAGATAGATAGATAGATAGATAGATAGATAGATAGATAGATAGATAGATAGATAGATAGATAAGTACAGCAGCAAAGGCAATATAACCGCTACTGTTATGTTTTACTTAAAAAAATGGATGGATGGATGGATGGATGGATGGATGGATGGATGGATGGATGGACAAACAGAAGGATACACATCTTTTTTTCAATAAATTACCATTTTTATTAAAATATCTAAATAAAAAAATATATTTGTCTGCTGTCTTTTTTTTTTAGAATATATATTGATATACAATTAAAACACTCTTTACCAGTGTGTGTGTGTGTGTGTGTGTGTGTGTGTGTGTGTGTGTGTGTGTGTGTGTGTGTTTGTGTCTGGGGGACAAACCAACAGATCGATAGAGATAACAATAAGAACAGCAGCAATATGACTACTACTAAAAATGTTTCACATTAAAAAAAGAAATGAAGTACAAATGTATGGATGAAGGAATGGTTGAATAGCTGAATGGATGGACGCCTGCCTCTTTTCCTCTCTCTCTCTCTCCCATTCTTTTTCTCTCTTGATCCCTCCCTCTTTCTCATCTCTTAGCATACAATATAAACAATTTCTGCATCAAATCTTTTAACATCTCCCCGACCTTTCATACACATGCTCCCACACATCCTTCCCTCAACACGCATACACACCTCCGGGTCCTGTTATACGCCGCTGCCTACAAATCTGTAGCTGTAAACTCCAGTTATGAGGAGACCTTGATGGTTCAAGGGTCAGTTTGTTTTTGAGCAGTTTGTGGTTTTAGGTAACAAGACTGCTGAAGTTTTATGAAGACTGATGCGTTTTTAGTGCTGCTGTAACATGATAATCAATCAGAATCAGAATGTTTTGTGAATCCCACAGGGAAACAAATGCAAATGTGTTTCATGAACGTGTAACTAAAAATTGATTAAAAAGTATCATGTTATTTGTTTCTTTGTTGTCGTATCGAATTGCTGCGGTATCAAATTCAGGGCAGAAACTTTGTCGTCGATTATTTTCCTATAACACACACCACAGTGTTTTATTTCTAATTTAATAGTGTTCTTTTTTACCATATAGCACAAAAATCTCAGCTCTACGATCTTTATCCGACTGCTCGAATGAGATTAGTCGAGACTGACTGCATGCACACTGAAAAACTCCTGTGCATAAGCTTAACGTGTCCCATTTTGACACTACCAGTTATTTTCCTCACTAACTTTTCAAACTTACTCCCGGGTTTTAGGGTTTCGAGTGTGTACTCTGAGTCTGAGCATGCCTCAGGTGGGATGTAAGTAGTGTGGTGTCTACTTGCAAAGTTTTTTTTTTTTTTTTTTTGCCCATGAGGAAACCTGGATGGAAATGCCAGGTATTTTTCGAAACACCCACATGTGGTGGAAAAGTTTTACACTTGGCTGATGGGGAGTTGCAGTGCCAATGTGCTAAAGACTCCCTCGGAAAAATGATGACATAGCCAGAGAATATTCAAGTCCCTCTATTATTGTATGCTGGACCAAGCTTTTTTTTCTTTTTATTATTATTGCATCATTCTGTAGCGTAGCATCCTTTTTCTCAACATACCTTTTTTTTACAGTTCTGCAACGGCAACACAATGCCTCACACAGTGAATGAATCTTAATGCACTAAATACTTTGATCTAAGCGTAAATGGCATAGATACTGACCACTGGTTTCACCTTGTGCTTGGGGGGTAGAGTGTGTGTGTGTGTGTGTGTGTGTGTGTGTGTTGTGTGATCCAGCCCAGGCTTGAGACTGACAGCAGATGCGAATTGTCAAGCACTGTGTTTGGCTCATTAGCTGCTTATCCACTTGTAACAAACCCAGCTGTCGCTTGGCCAGGGACCACAAGGTTGTGAGTGTGTAAGTGAGTGTTTCTTTTTTTTTAACTTTTTTAAGTATGTGTTTGATGTGCTTCCTCATTTGTGTCATCTCTGGATAATGATCGGTCTCCTTCATTAAGCAAGCAATCCCAGATGTCTTAAACACTCCTGTGACTTTAAACTTTAGTTAATTTGCTACTCAGGGCTGCACCAAAATGTCCCTTATTTTCTAGCAACTTCTTATTGGAGAAGCTCTGGTTCCTGTGCAACCTTGCCCCTGATCATTTCTTTACAGAAGAAAATAAAACCTAAATCTAGCACTTTGATCATCGCTGACCATCATCTCCATTCTTGATTTGAAAACGCTCACAGGCTCGTAGGTGCTTAAGCGTGACAGCGTCTTGTTGCATTCCGCTAACGGCTTGCTGACGACAGAAAGGAAGAAGCATCCGAGACGTAGTGGGAGATCTGGTGCAGCTGGTGCGAGTGGAGAAATGGTGGAACCTGCTCTCTTGCGGCCTTAACAAAATCCCTCCTGCTTAATTAGGTGAAAAAAAACACAATATGTTTGGTAATAGCTCGACAAAAAGCTCCTGACAGGCTGTAAAGGGCCATTGACAGCAAAAGAGCGACAGGCAGGGAGGGGGGCGATAAAGATAGACAGAACCAGAGAGGCATTTTGCACTTAGCTTGTTCACATGACATCTTAATGAGATGAGTGCTATAGAACACAAAGCGTCTGCTCTCCAAGTATTTGGCCATGCACTGCATGCACACACTTACACACACATGGTATGGTGTGTAAGTGTATATATATATATATATATATATATATATATATATATATATATATATATATATATATATCAATTCTATCTGCAAAGCTGATTGCAGTTAGACATATTCTTTTCCCTTCATTTAACACTAGTAACCCCACTGACACAAAACTGATTTTTCCTCATAAAAGCAGTGGTTTTTTTCCGTCTTCTCTAATGTCTGGGACTGTTTGCTCAACCCAGTTATTCAGTATAACCGCACAAGCTCAGATGATCTAATCAGATGCTGGAGACAGCATTAGTGCAGCAGTGTGGTGGATATAAAGTGCTTTATACACAAAAAGTGGGAGATACACTGGAAGTTGACAGAAAATCACCCATCCTGCTGACAGAGCTCTTGGTAATTAAAAATATCTCGCTCACACATCCCCCCTTCCAAAAAAAAAAAAGAAAAAGAAAATGCTGTAATGGCTTCCGCACGAGAAAATCATTTGGAGTTCATTAAAAAGTCATTTGCCCAGGGTCTAATGAGAGCCGTCTGTCCGGAGAGACACGACGAGGGCACAACTGTGGTGCTTACCTGCTAGAAATCACTGCTGGATTTTAATAAGGGAACAAGGTTAAAAGTAGACAGGAGAGTTGGGGCAGTTGGGGTCTTTGCACAATTGATGACTGTCCCAGACCTTTATGTTGCACTACTTTTTGTTGTTGTTTAGGTATTAGATCTTGAAATGATACCAAGACACATTTGGAAACATGGGTATTGCCATAATCTGAAGTCAGATACATAAGAAAAAAATAAATTTTTGGAGGCGGGGCTGAAATACCCAGTGCTGTTGAATTCTTAAATAGGATTAGTCAAGATTGTGCTGGAGAATTTTCTACAGCAGCAGCTCTGACAGGAGCAAATCACAGCTTTATGTAGATCTTCTTCTTCTTCTTTCGGCTTCTACCATTAGGGGTCGCCACAGCGGATCATCCGTCTCCATACCCCCCTGTCCTCTACATCTGCCTCTTTCAACCCAACTACCTGCATGTCTTCCCTCACCACATCCATAATCCTCCTCCTTGGCCTTCATATTTTCCTCCTTCCTGGTGGCTTCATCCTCAGAAATCTTCTCCCGATATCCTCCATGTCCCTCCTCTGCACATGTCCAAACCATCTCAATCACACCTCCCTCACATTGTCTCCAAAAACGTCCTACATGTGCTGTCTCTTTAATAAACTCATTTCTAATCCTGTCCATCGTCATCACTCCCAACGAAAACCTCAACATCTTCAGCTCTGCTACCTCCAGCTCCACCTCCTGTCTTTTACTCAATCACAGCTTTATATATATATCAATATGCTAAAAGTGGAAAGCTACTGCATGACCTTGTTCATTCAAATAAACTGACTGAACATGGATTAATGAATTATAAGGATGTCTATTTAGCATTTTTGGAAGGAGACTCTAGTTTCACTACTTTTTTAAATCCAACACCAGGTCTTCAAGGTCTTGACTTGTTTCTGGTGTTTTGATCTTTATGAGCAGGATTTGTGTGTTTATAACTGTTACCCACCTACATCAACATGCAAAGGACTTTTTGTTTTTTGAGGGACCATTAAGAACCCAGTTCAGAAAGGGTTTTAAATAGAATCCCGTCAAAACTCTAAGTACCCTGTTGATCCAAAGCTCCCCTCAGATTTTCTTCTTTTTAAGTGTGTAACTTTGCAAACTCCAGCTCTGTTTGGATTTGTAAATGATATAGGATGCGTACACGATGTTTGATCCCCTGTACCTCATGGCTCATACCTTCTATGAGCTCATATTCATTTGTTATTCTCTTGATGTCCAAAGTTTTTGTATTTCCAATCACTTCGAAGATTGCTACTCTATGCTGAAAATCTGAATCCCTCTGCTAATATTGCTCATACTTTTTTCTCCAGCAGTTCAACTATGTAGCATCTAAGGTTCTTCTTTGGTGTCTTTGTTCCTGTTGTGCTTTTTTTTATGTTGTCATGAAGTTTCTTTGCCTTCAGCTTGTTCGCGGGTCTAGCTCTGTATTGCTCTGAAGCTGCTTTTAAGCCGAGTGAACTGAAACTAAAAATGAAAATTGTATGGATCACATTCTGTTATATGTTGAACCCTTCACATTTGGCAGATAATTGCTGGAGTCTTTCCCAACATACTGGCACTGTTTTCATGTACTTTTTTTTTTTTTTTGCTGGCTCAGATGGCAAGATCAATACTGTAGATTTGAGTCCCATGTTTGGCATCCTAAACAACGATTATCTATGTGCTGCTGTCAGGCTCATATCCAAGGTCCTCGGCTTTGATCTGGTAAGTATGATGGAGGATCTGTGATGTTCTGAATGCTTTTTTTTCTTTTCAGGGTTTCTGCAGGTTTTCCGAAGTCCATTTTAAGATGTTTTTGAGACCTTTTTAAGACCATTAAGAATTAAATGTAATCCCTATATCATAACATCAAATTTACACACACACACAAATATGTTGTTAGCAACTGTCCTTAACCGAGCCTTAAATTTATTTTTTTAAAGCTAAGTATCGCTAAACTTGCACTTCCCCTTTAAATTAAAAATAAAATCCGTTTTACGTCTGTGGTACAATCTAAGAGAGATTCGCACCAATAGCAGAAAGCTGATTGGCTGTTGCAGGTTGGTCTCGGTTGTTGTTTACAGCAAATTATATTTGTACTAGCAGAAAGATAAAACTACAACACCAAGTAAACAACAACAACAACAAAAATGATTTTGTATTGTGGGAACATTTCATTGAGTATTAGAGTTGCCGTTACATTGGATAATTAAGACCTGTTTTAAATTATTTTATTATTATTATTTAAGAACAGCCAATTTAAGACTTTTCAATGTCTAAAACTTAGATTTTTACATTTTTTACTTTTTAAGACCCTGGGATAACCCTGTTCTTTCAGAAACTTTAAGAATGCCTGGCATCTTAGAGTCTAAAACGTACCAAGAAATTGTCAGTGAAAATCCATATAAAAATACTTCAATGACCATAGAATAAAACTTTTTACAAGGCCACCTCATTCCCTTGACTGCCCCTGAAAACTGCAGTAGTCCACAAAACAGAAAGGAAGATTTGGATTTGAACTATCAAAGGGTGGTATTAAATTCCTTGCTCTGTAAGCTCCAGTCTCAAACAATGGCCCTTCATATGCTTTGCACTTCCAAAAATTGAGATCTGCAAAACAAAATCAAGTGTAATTACAGCATATGGCTATGACAAAGTGACTGCCTGAGTGATTCTTTCTCAAATTGTGTAACTTGCTGTGTATTTGAGGGGTTAGCAGGCTAAAAGGGGTATCCCTTGTTGGTACAGGATTCTAGTTGATGTGTTAATTACCCCTGCTAATTTTAGCAATCGTAGTGGTGGGTGACCCCAGCTGCTGAGGTAAATGCAGGCTTCACCACTGCTGCCACAGTTCATGCTGGCACCAGCATAGCTTCAGCCACCTGTGTGTGAGTGTCTGTGTGTCTGTGTGTGTGTGTGTGTGTGTGTGTGTGTGTGTGTGGTGTGTGTGTGTTTGTTTGTGTAGTGAGTGAACTGCGACATACCCACCAAGGGAGTGGAAAAAAGGAGGGATTGGGGACAGAGGGGGTAGGTGGTGAATTCATGTGACCTTAGCTTCAGGCAGTTAGCATCTGCTCCCTCTCAATGGCCCAGCTGTATATGAGCATCCTGACTCTGTTAGCACTGTTAGTACCAAGCTGTTGGCAGAGTGCTATGGAAAGCTAGCTGTTCACCACTAGGGGCTAAGTCATGCTAGCACACCTCAGGTAGAGTTTAACATGTTATTATTATACTTAATGGCAACAGATTAGCAGTGTTGCTTGGGATAACAGGTGTTTCTAAGTAGTATAACATGTCATATATTGTAATAAACAGTTACAGGCCACTAAAAATCACATTAGATAATAATAAAAATGGCCAAAATTTTGCCACTTTTTTTTTTTTACTATAATATATTATACAATAAATATTTGGCCAATTTTTCCCCTCATTTAAAACTAATAAAATACCTTTGCCTACCCACATACAGAATACAACACAATACCTGATTGCACCAAATACAGTATTATTATAATATTCATTGTACCTTTCCACTCCCATAATGTGTTAATTGTATATTTGTATATTTATAATATATTAATTTATTTACATTGCTATTAGGACTTTTGGTTAGATGCTAACTGCTTTTCATTGGCTCTGTATTTGCTTCACAATCACAATAATGTTGAATCTAATGTACTCCAATCTTAAATACAAAAAATTACATTAAAATGATAAAATCTGTATAAAAAAACTCTCTGAATGTGCTTTCATATGACCCCATTATTACAATGGTTTCCAGATCTATAATGGCAGAGTTGGTAATTTTAGCACATTTATATCTGATTTAAGAAGAAGAAGAAGATGAAGATGAAGAAGAAGAAGCATCTACACAAATACAGAGTTATAAGTATAAAAAGGGGAAGTTTGTGTAGCCATATTGCATTTCCAGGTGCTACCAAGAAGTTTTTCCTTTGCCTATATAAAACTTTTACATCAACTTTACAATGTCAAAAGTTTTCAACTCTTGCAACCATGATTCATTTCCAAGGTCTCAAGAATTCAAGTGGTATTTACTTAGCATCAATGCAGAAGAGTTCTTCTTATTTATCAGCCTCTCTCAAGCATTCAACTGAACCTCTCCATGGAAAGGTATGAAAGGAAAGTGAAAACCATCAGAGCCCATTTGTCACACATGCTGTATGGTGTGCTTAGAGGAAGTTGTACTGTAAGTGAATGGAGGAGTGGTAAAGTGCTGCTGGTGGAGTGTTTTTTTTTTTTTTTTCTTTTTCCCCATGTCTTGATTGAGCTAAAAAGTTTTAAAACATTCACAATATACCACCATCCTATAAAGGACATGCATAAAACCTTGAGCGATACTGTACTTGTTGTCGTTTTCTAAAGTGCGATGCGAAATTAGTAATTTCTTACTAAGAAGATTTTGTTTGGATTTTTTTTTCTTTCTTTCTATGGATCTAACTTGTTTTTGCTCTGGTACACTTTTAAGTAATGATATTATATATATATATATATATATATATATATATATATATATATATATATATATATATATATATATATATATATATCAAAAGAAATGTCTGCTCTAGCATAATAAATAACATGAAACAACTTATTTGACATATTTCCACCATAAAATGGGTAACAATTAATAATAAATGGGTAATAATTACTACTTGTCATTCAGAAAACGTGTTAAATTAATGTAATAGATGGCAAGCTGCTATAAAATAAGGGGAATAAAAGACATAATATTTGGATTAACAATAATAGTCATTATACTAATTTCAATATATTGATAGAAATGACAAATTATTTTGCTGATTTGTTTGATTTGTTTTCATGTGTAAGAAAGAAAGAAACAAGAAAATGTGTAGTTCTGAAAATGTTTACAGTAAGTCGATGGTTGAACAGTTTCCTTGTCACCCAGGTATACAAAAATAAATCTAATTATAAATGGGAATATACTACAAATGTATTTTACTTATGGAAATGTATAAAGGTGCCAAAAATTGTTGCCAAAAAAGTTTTTATTGATAAAACTTTTCTTGCAGTTGTTTGATATCCGAGATTATTTTTGTGAATTATATTAACAAATTCTATATTATTGTAGGGTATAAATGTATTCACTGCACAAACAAATGAACAAAAAACAAATACATTTAATGAAGATATATTAACGTCGCCTGAATACATCCACTATTTCCGTTTCTCTCCGTTTTTGGTGCTATTGCTCCTTAGTTTAAATCGCTTACATTTCTGGGTTAGTTTACCTCATGTGCCTCAGTCTAGCAATGCAGAAAAGTGCCACTATCCAGTTTGATTGATTCAGGGCTGGATCAATTTCTCACTTGAATCAAACCTTGCTAGAGATTCGATCGGAAGCTGAGACCGACTCACTTTGATTGTCTTCATCTGGTTATTTTTGGTCGGAGTGCCAGCTCTGTGTTTTTATCTGCCACCGTGAACCATATCACACAGGGGAAAAAAAAAGTGCAGAACTTTACAGTAACTCTGCCAGAAAGGTGTGAAAGTCACAAGTCAAAACACAATACAAATTTATAATCGGGATCCAAACAACAGATGTCCTTTCAAATGTACAGACATTTCTCATACACTACAGTATTTGGACAAAGGTATTGGGACCCAGCCATACTGTATTTAGTTTTTTCCTCAAACCACACATAATTGTATAGGATGACTATAAATGCGGGAGCATTTAATTTTCACTTCACTTGAACTATAGAAGGTCCAAACCTGTTCCAACATGACGATGAATCATCTTTATGAAAATATGGTTTACATGAATTAGAGTGAAAGACAATGACAAGATCATGCAAAAATCATCTTCATGCAAAATAGCTCAGGATTATTATTTTTCCACCCCTGAGTCAATACCATGAGCATCCACAGCATGCGTAAAGTGGTGTCAGTCTATTGCATCATTAAAAATGCATGCCAAATCCAATGTGATACCAAATCGGGTATTTCAAGACCGTACGCAGTGTGATGTTCGTATTTAGTAATGAAATGGAACTGGTGTGTGTTTAGCTTGTACATCATTTATTTACAGCTTCTCTTATTTAGGTATTGATGTATATACATACTGGAGGATGACCGATCAGTTATAATAGATTGATCTACAGAAGAAAAACTTCTTATATGGGTATTGTGTGTGTGAGTGTATGCGATAGTGTGTGTGTGTGTGTGTGTGTGTGTGTGTGTGTGTGTGTGTGTGTGTGTGTGTGTGTATGTGTGTGTGTGTGAGAGATATTCACTGTCCTCAGACTTCTATAATTTGATAACAGGAGCAACTAGCCGAGAGCTGATTTACCGTTCTGAAATGAAATGACTTGCTGTAAGGGAGTGGTGCTTATTAGAAAAGCTGTTGTGAACTGTAATAAACCCGGCTAATAAGCCACGTGTGGAACAATGCGGAAAATAATGAGGCGGCCGTGTTCCTTGCACGCAAACGTTAAACATGATTTAAAGCTGAGTGACAGTAATAAGCAAGGCCATTGCCATTGTGTCTTAGCTAACAAGCGTCGCTAGCCCACCTTTCCTTTTTTTTTTTTTTGCCAGCACTAGAGTGAGTCTGAAGACACATTGAATTCATCTGTATAGGTGTAGACAAAAGGATTAATTCATTTATTTGTGTACCAATAGCATGGCAGTGAAATCAAAGCAATCTATCTCTTCTTTCGGCTGCTCTCGTTAAGGGTCGACACAGCGAATCATCCATCTTCATATCACCCTGTCCTCCACATCTGCCTATTTATACAAAAGTATTCCTTCCCCACATCCATAAACCTCCTCCGTGGCCTTCCTTCTCTCCTCCTGCCTGGTGCCTCCATCCTCAGCATTCTTTTACTGATATACCCCATGTCCCTCCTCTGCACATAACCAAACCATCTCAGTAGCACCTCTCTCCCCTTGTGCCTTCCATCCACCCATCTATTATGCTAATTTATATATCTACTTGAAAGAGATTCATGTTTATGCAACCTGTGGGAGGAGGGATAACAATACATTTATATTATTAATTTAGCTATTGTACACAATATTTCCATTTAGGTTCCCTGGTGGTCTAGTGGTTAGGATGCAGCTCTCACTGCTGCGGCCCGGGTTTGATCCCCGGTCAGGGAACCAACCGAAGCCATTAGGGTTAGTTAGTTAGTTAGTTAGTTAGTTAGTTAGATAGATAGATAGATAGATAGATAGATAGATAGATAGATAGATAGATAGATAGATAGATAGATAGATAGATAGATAGATAGATAGATAGATAGATAGATAGATAGAGTAAAGATAAAATAAAAATCTAATGATGTTAGCATGTTACCTGAAGGACTAGCCTGATAAATGGCAGCACGTTGTATTATACAGAAATATACAGGACATCCGCCTCACGCATGCTTACGCAAACACAGGCACCTTTTAAAGTAGCCACAGGGGAATTAGCCATCGACATTATAAATAACGTTCCCAGCGCGAGTCAATAAGTAATTACGTGTTACTCCTCTATCGACCGGCGTAATCAGCGGGGCAAAGGAAGTGAACAGGGCAGCATTGTAGTGAGGTCGAGTTTACCTCAGGCTGCTGTGTACATGCTGTTGGAAGCCACCGTGCAGAAGAGAATCATGTCCATCTGGGCTGCTGATCAAAGCTGTGACAGGCAAGTGTGTGGGGTTGGCGATGAGTACGTCAGATGTAGCTGATTAGCTAACTGCTAGCGACTCTCTCCAGAGAGAGACAGCAGAGACAAAACTGTCTAGTAGGTCGCAACAAAAAGTGATACCACAAAGGATGTTGAATTGTTTTTTATTTAAGTGATTTCTATGTCATGTTTTCAAACAGATGTGCAAGTCAGCTGCTTGTATCACTTCTGAGGGAATGTGTGTGCATCTGTGTGTGTGTTCCTCAGTGCAAATTCTTTCACACATGCTAGCCACAATGGCCAGGAAACAAAAAAAAGATGTGGATTGTTATCTTTTAGATCAGTATGTGCAATTTTTTATTAATTTTTTTCCATCTCAGCCAGCACTTGAGCAGTAGATTAGTTTAGTAATCTCTTTCTTTCTCTCAGCTCTGTCAACAGCCACAAAAATAAAAAATGAAAATAAATATATAAACGTTCATGCTATTTGCGCATTAAAAAAAAACACCTTTACACCTTTTCCAGCGAGTCCTTGCAGTTTAGACAGAGCTCATCACACCTTTAGAGTGCACAACTTTCTTTCCTGTGTTGATGGTGTTGTGTTTATTTGTTAAACTTGTGTAAGAATTAATGCGTATAAATCTACCAAAACTCTGAACAGGAACAAAAAAGACATCAGTCAGGGTATCTCCAAGCTCAACACCTGACACCAAAACATCATGGCTGCCTATGATTTTCACTATTGCATAGATTATAATGTATACTGTATATACAAGTATTATTTCAGGTCAGTTATCAGGCAGGGATCTATTTATCTAATGTATTTATTTATTGAAAAGAATCTCATGTTTACACAACCTGTGGGATGATGGAAAGGTTATACATGTAAAGATTATATGAAGTATTGCCTATTATCCGGCAAGTTATTTAGGTAACATTTATTTTATTACAAAAAAGTAATTATAATAGATATGATAGATATGATAGATATGATAGATAGATAGATAGATAGATAGATAGATAGATAGATAGATAGATAGATAGATAGATAGATAGATAGATAGATAGATAGATAGATAAGTTTGTGCCTATACGATCCGATGTGCTTGTTGCATTTATTTATACATTTTATTTTTTTATTTTTGGTCCCAATGTTGTGTTTTTTCGATTTATTGTTGGAATTGTGTGCATTGAAAATAAAACATCACCTGTTGCATTGCTGGGCTGCCAGTATGAGAAAGGTGCAAAACTGTAACTATGTCAAGGTCTGAAGAAGAAAAAAATAAATTTGAGGTGAAGTGTGTGTGTGTGTGTGTGTGTGTGTGTGTGTGTGTGTGTGTGTGTGTGAGAGAGAGAGAGAGAGAGAGAGAGAGAGAGAAGTGAAAAGCTTTACTGGATACTGCAAACGAGAATTTTAACTGTCAGCCTCAGCAAACATGGATAGCAGCAGCTGTCTCTCTCCTTCTACCTCTCACTTTTCTTCTCACTCCACCTATTTCATTCTCTTTCTTCATTTGATGGAGTGGCCAGAGAGAGATAACAAGGCATGCTAGGAGAGCACAAACACACCCAGCAGAACAGTCATTAACCGCTCTTGCCGAACCTCGCCACATGTACACACCTCGCTGTAAATACAGCAATGCACACAGAAAGCCTTCAGTGCACAGAGACATGATCCTGTAAGCGGTGCAACTATGTGAAGAGCAGAGGCGAGGGAGATCTTATCAGACACACAAATAGAGATGGAGTGCAGTGAGTGAGGGAAGGGAATAAAAGGGGCATCATAGAGGTGCCCACGAAATGAATAAAAAATGATGAAGAAAACAGGAAGCAGGAAAGGCGCGAATTATTACTCAGATTCTGCTTTGCCAGTTTCATGGTTTCATTTTTGATCACACCAACTGTTCCAGCAACAGCAACTATTCTATCATAATATTTATTTTAAATATGTGTTTATCCTTTCGTTTTCTATAGCAAAAAAAGAAAAATAATGAGACGTGTATGAAGGAAACCCTGAATTTTATAATAGTTTATGTGGGGACATTTGTGGAAGGAGTGTATATATATACACAAGTCACAAGTCAGAACAATATAATTTGACTTTTAGTTGTTCAGAAGTGTATAACTATAACTATATACCTATAGCTATGTAACTATAACTATATAACTATAACCATGTAACTATATCTGTTTAACTATAAATATGTAACAATATAATTATAAATATGTAACTATATAACTATAATTATGAAACTATAACTATAAAACTGCAACTATATAACTATAACTGTTTAACTATAAACATATAACGATATAATTATAACTATGTAACTATAAAACTATAACTATATAACTGTTAACTATAATGTATGTGACTATGTAACTATGTAACTATATAATTATAACTATTTAACTATAAATATGTAACTATATCTTTAAAAGTATAACCATATAACTATAACTTTATAACTGTAAATATGTAATTATAGATCTATAACTGTGTAACTGCGTATGTATAAATATAAAACAATAACTTTATAAATATGACTATAAGTATGCACATATAGACTATAAGTCTTACCTCATCCAGAAACACTAAACTAGTACTTATTTTTCCTGTTTGTTTTATGTCTGTTTAAAAAAGTGTGCTATATATAGTTTTGGCCTGATGGTATCCTAAGTTTGCCTCCTAGTGAACAAGTGCTAATTTATTCATTGATGGAGACTTAAAAGCAATTTTGAATTTAGCTTTGAATAAGGGCACCTGCTAAATGCCTTAAATGTAAAGTACATGTGCAACATACTCATGTTACAATGGGACAAATTATCTTTCGGCAGTCATCAACATATCTGAATGGGAAATTGTCTATATAAAATATAGCTTATGCGTGAGAACCACAAAATTCTCCAGCCCTACTATCACACCTGTAAAATTTTTATCATTTTCACATTAATTTGAATTCGAATGCATTACTGTAAGGGGTTCACAAAGCTCTGATAACCATATCATTGCAGACACGAGGAAATGCAATCTATGAATTGCTCCAATGTGTCCAGTGAACCTATCTCAATTTTCATTTACTGTAATAAATGTATGAAATTCCTCTATTCATGCAATAGAAATGCAATTTATAAACACGCAGAGTAAGAAAATTACCTGAACACAGTATTTTCGATCGGAAAATGTAAACAAATGTGTACAAATTATACAATTTGTGAAGACATTTTACTACGAGTGGCTTTGATCAGAACATTAAGAAGAGCACCAACGAGGTGAAAAGGGGGACAGAGAGGTTTCAGAAGCACCACAGGAAGCCTTTAGTGTCCGTTTCTGTGAGCAGCAACCTCCTGTTGGTTTCTGATGCCTTAGCAGCGGAGTGTTGTGCTCGTCTCTTCCACCCCTGGGCTGCCTCGTTAGTCAAGAGGGCCTCGCTCACGAATGAAACCTGGCAGCCTATCATTTTGATTGATGCGCTGACAAGAAGGCCAAGTGTGTGCGTGTATGATTGCCAGGCATCAGAGAGCGCATTTGGCTTCCTGCGGCAAGTGGATGTTTATTCATTGATCTAGATTTGAGGTTGTCGATGTCCTGGTCAGACTGGCTATTTCACTTCCTTTTTTTTTTTTTTGGTTTGTTTAGTTTTTTCAGGGAAAACGTTTCGTGTTGTAAGGTGCTGTGAGTGTCGCATCTCAGAATGCGCTCATTTATCTCTTTGGAGTCCGAATTGGATTCCACTTGGGCAGCTGCTGCTCATTAAATGAGGTTGAAGATAACTGGCCACTAATCACTGCTCACTACATGAATGTGCTGACCTTTTGCATGTCTCTTTTCACACACACACACACACACACACACACACACACACACACACACACACACAGGAAAAGGATCTACAGTTAAATGTAATTCAAGAATTGTATATGTTTTCTGACTTTTGCCATAAAACAGTAATGACTGAAGCATCTTTTTTATACTGCATGTGCATGAACAAAGAGGTGGTAGTTTAGTGGGTAAATCATTGAACTTTGGATCAAATGGTCATAAGTTTAAATCCCAGCCACACCAAGCTGCCACTCCTAGGCTCCTAAACAAAGCCCTAAACCCCACAGCTGCTCAGTTGTATGAATGAGATAAATGTAAGTTGTTCTGGATAAGTGTGTCTGCAAAATGACATAAATGTAAATTAAATGGTCACCTGGTTTCTATGTGCATCAAATGAATCATTAGTATTTATCATTCATTTACTCAAACACAGTACAGTTTATTGAAGTTCGAACTAATAGGCTTCTATTCATAACATGTCCTCATTGCCATTGATTTTGATTTTTTTTTTGCTTTATCTATGAGCACCGAGTTGCTTTTTGTACCACGCACACTGCCTGAGAATGGAAGATTCCATACCCCAAGGCAAAATATGTTGGATTTAATTTGAATAGGGGTTAGTTGAAAAATAAGTGCGTTCGTCGGAAAAAAAAAAAAACAGCATCACTATTGAACACGAAACGAATCGAAACGGAAAAAAAGACTTAGATAACAGTAGGTTAAATGTTGTTTTTTTCCTCAGTAAAGCATTTCCAAGCAAAGCAAAGTGGGCTGCCAAGGTTCTTTCAGAACACTGGGTGTTTTTTTTCCACTTTTAGGAACCACCAAGAACGGCAAAAAACAGGATCAGTATGAGCACTTCAAGAGCACATTTCATGGCAATTTGCCATATAAGACCTAGTTTTAGCTCCCTCTACAAGGTTACATGTTTGTACTAATGCACTTGTCGTTGTAATTTGCATTGTTTCTATGGTAATGTGTAATTCAATGTAATACATTGTGTCCCAAATGATATACTCTATATAATGTAAGTATATATATTTTTCACTATACATGTTATCATCTTGAGTATGCAATTTAGAAGGTAGTGGCGCCTCAAATGGAAAACTAACTATTTATAGATTAAGTTTTCCAGTCAATGGCAGATGACGTCAATCAGACATAACGTGTTGCCGCTAGCTGAAGCAGAATATGGTGAATTTTGAAATTTTGTCTACCAGAGTGCTATTTGCCATCTTGATTACATTTTTATTCTTATTCAGCATTAGTTGCTAGCACCTCCCCTTTCTCCTTTCTCACTTTGTAACATTTGGTGCATGGTCCAGGTGCTTCTTCTTTTCCATTGTGAACACACAGCTCATACTATTTATACCACACACTGGCATAAAATATTGCACGAGAATTTGGGAAGCATCCGTATAACCGAAGAGTAATAATTGAACAAATAATAAATATATTGTATCAATAATAAATAATTGAATTAACAAACAAACAAACATTAAGGAAGGAACGCTTTTAAGCTCTTTTATTAAAAAAATAAAATAAAATCAGAGCTCAAGCTGTGACTAAGTTTAAATATGTGCTTTTTGTCAAAATAAATTGTTTTGAATATATTTATGCTAATACATTAACATAACTATATCAACAAAAGTTTGTGAACAACTGATTATAAGATTAGTATGCGCTTTCTGAACATTCCATTCAACATTTAGTTCTAATTTGTGGTTATAATAACCTCCAGTTTTTTGGAAAGATGTTCCACTAGATTTTAGAGTGTGCTTGTGGAGATTTGTAATCATTCAGCTATAAGCTGTTAGAAACTGTAACAGTGTCTTAATGTCTCAATGTCTTATTGCATAAAATTATGACATTATAACATTAAGACCGGTGAAGTGAACAACACTGATGATCTGTTCACCATGTTAACTCAATGTTTAAAAAGCAGAAAAAATGGGCAAGCGTAAAGGATTTGAGCGAGTTTGATGAGGACCAAATTGCGAGGTCTAGACGTCTGTGTCCAAGCATCTCCAAAAACTATTGTGGACTGTTTCTGGTCTGCAGTGGTCAGAATCTATCAAAAGTGCTCCAAGGAATGAACAGTGGTGAACCGACGAGAGGGTCGTGTGTGGCCGAGGCGCATTGATGCACGTGGGGAGCGAAGGCTGGTCCGTGTGGTCCGATCCAACAGATGAGCTCCTGTAGCTCAAATTGCAGACATTCATGCTGTTAATGCTCAATAGGTCAGGACTTTTTTGTCACCAAAAGGGGACCAACACAATATTAGGCAGGTGGTCATATTGTTATCAGTGTGGATTCAGACATCAGTTTTGACCCTGATAATTCAAAGGAAGGGAAAATTCTACCACATTCAAAGACAACCTATGCAATTGTGTTATGCCTCCAACTTTGTGGTAACAGTTTGGGAAAAGGACGTTGTCATAATGCTTTTGTTCATATAGTGTTGTTACATTTCATAAAAAGCAACAGGTGTTTGAAAAATTATGCCATGATAAAAGAATGTTTTGCACCACAATGCCTGCATCTGTTTTTTATTCATTTTTTTCATGGTTTTCAATTCAAACTCTGACTCATTTCCATGTCCATTTGGTTCCTGATTAAGACCCCTACTAACACCATAGCAGTGCCCTTACTCGCTTTCCATCATCCACAAATCACTCATGTATTCACAGACCCCAGGGTTAATTGTACATCTGTGCGGGCTGTGCAAATTGTTGCTTTTCAGGAGAGCGTGTAAGTGTAAACAACACAACTCCGGAGCAGGTAATAGGCAGCGTCTGTCGGAGCTTGTTCTCCTGGAAGTCCCTCTGTCTGATTACAACAATCACGGCACAATTTGTGAACCATGCGAGGACGCAAAGAGCGTTTTTAAAGGCCAATCCGGTGGCCTGCAATTGCCATGTCAAAATCACACCTTCTCTCTTAACACTCGCTTATTACACACCCTTAGTAATGACAAATCAGAGCTGAGGGAACACTCGATGGAGCCATACTCACCCCTACTAACACGATTCATTTTACTGTTTTGCTTGCATGTGTTCCTGATGAGGGCCATTAGATGTAGCTGGTATGGGCAGCACAAAACAAAATATAGGTATTAGCACACACAGCTCCTGATTCAATATTACTTGGGTCGAGCACAAGCAGGTTCGCATGAAGCAGCTTTACATTCATGTTTGAGAAGACATTAAGTGTAGAAGACATGTTTAGTGCCAAGTGAAAAGCACTTTTAACACTGTCTCAGAAAGGTGAAGCGTAGGAGTGAGTGCTGCCACCTGAATTGTAAAGCCAGGAAACAGACAAGAACAATGTGGTTTTTGCTGTTTAGAATAAAAATGCAGCCCACAAAAAAAGCGGTAGAATAAGAGTAAATGTTCTACCACCTCTCGTTTATACATAAACTAAAACTCAAGTAGACTCCCTATCCTTTCTGGAACTTGCTTCTGAAATAGAAAAATGTGAAAATATAGACCCAGGTGAGTAAATAATAAAAGCCTTCCAGGGATGAGCTTTCTTGTCTTGATCTCTGGAGCATTAGTCCAGTCTGGTATAACCACTGGGAACACAAACTTTTGCACAGAGCTAATCAGACATGCTCCAAATCAGAGGGAAGTGGGCCACTCCTACATGGACTGCCTGTAGCATTTTTCTACTGTTTCAAGGTGTGTGTGTGTGTGTGTGTGTGTGTGTGTGTGTCAGTAAGCAAACAAGAGTTTTTCAACTTTCTAAACTAAAAGTATAGAAACTAATTTTTGCCTTTTGTTCCAACAGAGGTGTTTATGCTGGAATGAATGTTAAATGCCCAGGTTACATCAGCAGATGAAAAATATATGAACAATGTCTTCTGAATGGAGTCAGCATGCAGCGCCCATATAAATTAAGCAATGCATCTTAGTTGCTCCTTTGAGAAGTGAAGACTGGCTGTGTTTTATTCATTTTTTTTTTCCGAAAGGTGTGCTTTCCCATGTTCCTCTGAGAGTGCATGTCTGGCTTAGTAACTAATGCGCATTGGTGCGAGCGAATCGGTTTAGATGTAGCCATTCGCACTGTTGCTGACAGTAGAGTAATGGGAAAACAAAAAGCTAGTGCGGGTACAGCTGCTGGCTGTGGGGTAATTAACCAGAGCGGTGGAGTTTGGGGATTATTCCAGGACATACGTCAAATTAATGGCACACTAATGAGTTGAGGCTTCTTAATTTGTTCTTCCCCACAGTTCGGAGTTGGATAAGCGAGGCTTTATTTCCTTTTCATTCCCAGCAGGAGGCTTAGAGCTCGGATGTTCTGTCTGCAAATCTAGTCCGGAGATTACAGAGCTTATATGAGCGCCAACTCTATGGGAAACGTCGAGTTTAAAATATAAAACAGTCCCTTTTTTTTTTAACTAGCATGAAAGCTGGTGAAAGAGCTGATGGACGGGGAAGAAGTTGATCTCTGTATCATTCCCAGGGTTTCTGAGTCTCAACAACTTGTCTAGTTGTCGAACTCCTGCAGGAGCTGCACTCTTTATATAAATTGGAACCGGCATGTGGTTATTGAGCAGCTCTACCAGGGACGAGATGTTAATATATGTGTTAGGAAGTGAATAGTGGCACATTTTCGGAAGTGTCATTTCTTAAGCCTTGTCCAGAGAGACAGCAAACCAAATTTTGGGGGAAATTGTTGTATTTTTCTTATACGATCTTTAGATCAAGACAAAATGACCTGCAGTGTTTTCATACTGGGCAAGACTGGATGGTTACATGCACTCTTGAACCATTGCTGGCATTGCATTTCTGCAGACTGGCACTCTTCCATCATGTGTTCTCCTCGAACACATTTTTCATCTCCATCTGATTTACCAGATTCTCTAGGTTTCCAATTAGTGGCTGAAAGCCTGGAGCAATACCTGCAGCAACACCTGACGCCCAGCACCCCAAATAAACAGGGCTACTTTTGATTCTTCAGTTTGGAGAAAGTCTCTCGTCCAGCAGAGTGGAACAGAACCTTCTTAAACCTCCATCTGTCTTGCTGCTCAAACACCAGGGACTAATAAATTTGCATTAGAAACAACTTGATTGTCTTGAATTTAAAACTATATAAATACATTAAAGTGGCATGCACCTATAGATTCTGGGCTTTGGATCCAGGTGCTGATGCATTGACTAGAAAGGTTCTCAAGATAAATAAACGAATTTTATTATCCTAGTATTTAATTCTAACATAAGTCCATTATAGATGGAAATACAGTGGTACCCCGCTTATCGACCGGCTCGGACATCGACCTTTTCGATTAGCAAACAGTTTTTTGACCGAAATTTGCGCCTGCTGAACGAGGGAATGCCCGCTTATCGACCTTTTTTTACCCCGACCCACGTGGAGCGAGGGAAAGGATCTTCCCAGTCTCGCCTCAGCCTTTGTGGAGAGAGCATCTATCATAAATTAAACTTCGGTTTGTGAACAATATAGTGTTATTTAGCGGTCAATATAACAATTTAGTGCATGTATATTGTACATTTGCTCTTCGACCTTTTCCCATTTCGACCGGTTATAAGGAATGGATCAAGGTCGATAAGCGGGGTACCACTGTAGTAACAGAAATCAAATGTAGAACCCTACAAATGACTGGTTGTACAGGAAGCATGTAGCTGTTATACTGGACCTACAAAAAAAATACATGGGTCCATTTTTTGGAACATTTTGGAACTGCAGAGTGTACAGTGTACAGTGTTGTGCCTGGATTGCGCTAATTATAATGAAAAATTCAGAAATAAGGTACTTCTATGGAAACCCACACTCACAAAATACAGTACACCATATTGGCAGAAGATTTTGGAAAGCCTCACCCATATGTTCATTTTAAGCATCCCAGATGTTGTCACATCTTTGCTATTATAATAACCTCTACTTCCCAGAGAAGGCTTTCTACTAGATTTTGGAGCATTGCCACAAAAGCATTAGTAGATAAAGCACTGATTTTGGGTGAAGAGGTCTGGTTGGCACTCGGTGATCCAGTTTATCCCAGAGGTGTTTTAATAGGATTTAAAGAGTTAAAGAGTTTTTCCACTACTAACTGTGAAAATCATGTCTTTATGAAGCTTGCTTTGTTCAAAGCAGCAGTGCCATGATATTTGGGGTTGAGTTGGGCCCAGATCCTTTATTTCCAATATGAACGGAAATTGCAGGGCTTCAGTGTACAATGACATCATATACAATTTCCACCTTTTTCCCTGTGACATGTGAAAATGTTTTAGAATATAAGGTAATTGTGGAACTCAATGACATTGTTTCAGTTGTTCATGATATCACACACTGTGTTAATGAATCAATTCTATGAAAAGGCACCAAACTTTACTTTTTTTTTTACTTTTCTTTCTTCCTTTTTTGCCATCCTATAATTTTTAGTACTCATTCGCTCCTTATTACTACAAGCTATAAAACTAGACAGAGACATAAATATACATCCTGTCATTTGAACCATAATTGCCTTCATCTGGCATCGTTCCATTTGTTTTTTTAACGTGACTTCATCCATCATTAATTCACAGATTTCAGAAAAAGAAAGTCAGTTTGCAAATCGAATGCTTGTTATAAGCATAATTGAGACATAAACTGAACACACTATTAAAAGTACACCTGCGTGTCAGCTTTACCTCAAATCCTCAAATTCTTGAAACCGAAAAGCAGAAATCTGCTTTGCAAAGTGACATTTCAAACTGTCTAGCCAAATATTTTTCAGTTTTTTAACACTCTTGACATTAATATATTAGGTCTATAAATTATATATAGACAGAAATATATATATTTTAAAACAGTCGTGACCCGTTGAGCATTAACAGCATTAACTTCTTCAGCAATTTGAGCTACAAGAGCTCGTCTGCTTTCGCTCCCCACTGCATCATTGAGCCCATGACCCTGTTCACCACTGTTCCTTTCTTTGGGCCACTTTTAATAGATTCTGTCCACTGCAGACTGGGAACAACCTACAAGAGCTGCAGTTTTGGAGGCTCTGACCCAGTTGTCGAAACGTCATTTGTCAAACTCGTTTAAATCCCTACGCCTGTAAACTTTTCCTGCTTCATCAACTGCGGACGAAATGTTCACCTGCTGCCTAATAAATCCATCTAACAGGTGCCATAATAAAGAGATAATCAGTGTTATTTACTTCACATGTCATAATTTTTGCCTGATTGGTGTAATTTTTTACTGGTATCTGGTTTTGATTTGGACTATGTGAATGACCCAGAGTCTTAAAAACCATGCGCTATGAAGAGCAGAAGCTTGCTAAGACACTCGCTAGGGTTAATTGGTGTCATGTTATAATAAAACCAACTATGAGTGTCTAAGCTTCCAGCTGCAGAGCTGGAGAGGCACAGAGCTTTATTTGACAAGTGAATACAATGCTTGTTTTCCCCTCAAACACACCAGAAAACTAATGGGGTGATATGGCAGGATAGAGAGAGAAAGAGAGAGAAAGAGAGGATGGATTACAGAATCATCAGGTAGAAAAGATAATAAGGTAGAAGGAGGGAGCAAAGGATGAAGTGAAGAAGAGCTTTACTTATATAGATCATTATAATTCTGACTTCCATCAGCTTATAAAGCAGAAGTCACTGGTTTTTTCGTGTGTGTGTGTGTGTGTGTGTGTGTGTGTGTGTGTGTGTCCTACACATGTCCTTCTTTAGCTGCTACCATTGCCTTCAGCTATAGCGATGCAACCTCAATCCTCTCCAATGCTTTTTCAAATATTTCTACTCCATGTGGTCATCGTGGTCATTTTTGCTTTTTAGAAATGTAAAAAATATTGTAAAAAGTATAAATAAGGAAATTAAAGTGGACATACACAGTTTTCAACAACCTCATGTTAATCTTAAGAACTTATATTCTATAAATCTTATATGAAGGATGACATAGTACTTTATAAGATACAGATTTACACTGCGGCTTTTGCAGAGCGATCGGCTGCATGCTGTGACATCGCTATAAATAAAACAGGACCAAACATTTTATACATGAACTACGGCTCACAATCAGATCCAGCCATCCAGAATTGGATCCCGAGATGAAATTCTGACAGAAACATAAAGAACATAAAGAACAGCAGCGACAATGAGGTTACAGCAGGATGTGTCTATATGGTATAGTACTGAACAAGGTTCTCCTTCCCTCACATCAAAAACACACTTCTTCGCAGACATACTTCCGAGCGAGTCCTGTGCAGCACGTTGAAGTACGAATGCTGTGCTCTTTCCTATACAAGTGATTTCGCCTTCATGACATCATAAAGGGCCCTTTTTGAAAGAGGGAGTGTATTTAGCACAGAAATACTTATACGTCAAAAATTTTTTTTTTTTTTTTTAACTGTTTAAAATGAGAATCCAACACTTTAACAGTGTAAATAACTAAAAATGCATGAAATAGCCTTTATACCCCATTAGCATTAGATCTAGCAACACTTTTACAGGAGAAATTATTAGAAATAAAAATAAGTATTGTATATTGTATGGAATTTTAGATAGTATAGTAAATCGATCTGTGCAATCAACAAAAATATGTATATATATATATATATATATATATATATATATATATATATATATATATATATATATATATATATAAATAAAAGAGCTTATTAAACTGAAGGAGGTTTCACCAAATTTTAATTGAATCCACTTACTGAAACACAGTGTAGTAACATATTTAAATCTGACGCATTGAAATTCCAAGCCTAACTTTTGTCTTGAGACATTCACACTCTTGATCCTATTTTTCCGAATCAAGATCAGTCTTGGATGAGGAAAATAGTATCTGCCCCCTGGTCTTTACACAGAAAGTTCCCTAGAAAATTCCTCCCAGCTTATAATGCGTCTCGTGCAGTCCGGAGTTCTACTACATTAGCCTTGCTAACTCGCCTGATCTTAACCGCCTGAAGCTGCTTAAGCATGGTTCAGGTCTTAGTCTCGAGGATTGTGGTCGGAACAACTCAAGTACAAAGCCTCCTTTTGTTAAACATGAGGAGCAAATTCTCTTTGAGTTATTTACATGATTTATGAAGTATGGCTGTAAAAGTGGCTTTGTGAATTTCGGTGAGGAGAAAAAAAAACATGCAAGAACAACAACAAAAAACCCACCTGAAGAAAGAAAAAGTGGAGAAAGACTGAGAAATGATGGATGGAACAAAAGAGAGCGGCTATGCCTTATCTCTTTCGTCTGTCTTCTCGCAGACACGAGAAGAAACATGATCAGACAACGAGGTCGAAGCACTCGCTCGAGTACTGAGACAAACTGATGAAGCTGAGATGAGCTCTCTGCTGGTCTTACACGTCACTGGTCAGCTGAGATACAAGTCAGCTGTCAAAAGAGATACAAGTGAGTGCAAACAACAACGTGAAGAACCATACAGTGGGCAGGTTGTCAAACCTTTCAGCCTGATAGACAGACAAATGGACAGATGAACAGATTTATAGATGAATACATAGATGGGTATATAGGTGTCTTATCTGATTGGGCCCCATCTTTACTAGATCTCAACAGTGCTGTATACACACAATAAAACTCCCTTCAAACTTCTCCAGCTCCACTTTGGCTAATTGGAGAAAATGACTCCATAAACAGCTCCCCCCAACAGCAACATCCCGTGTGATGGTTCACCGTTTTAGTGAGCCATTAAAATATATAATTGGGGGGAAAAAGTCCAGTACAGCAGGATTAAGCTGTATAGGATAATGGAGGCAAGCATAATCACCTTCCTCTCAGCATCGAAGAACGGGTTCCCCTTAGCTCCGATAAACGTCTCTCTGCATATTTATTATGCAATAAAGGTGCCAATTAATTTTATGTTAATGTGGAACCCGGTTTTCCAAGGTTAAATCCATACACTGGCCATCGCCTCGCTTTAAATTATCATTTTTCTCCACTATACACATACCCATCTCCCGCGATCATTTCCAAGTCAGCACAGCATCGCTGAGTAGTGTGCAGTGTGCCTTGGGAGAAACTTAGAGCAGCGTGTCCACACGTAGACAAATGATCAAATGAGAGACAGAGACAGAGAGGCTATGTCTATATACAGTACTGTGAAAAAGTCTGAGGAACATTTTTTCTGCATCAGTCAGAGTCAGTGGGAAAGAAGAACTTTTCCATTTAAAAAAACAAATGTATACTGTTAAACAACAATGGTTTAGGTCCTTTTTTCTATTATTAGTCTTTATTATTATTGTTATTATTATAGAGAGAAATGTTTCATAAATGATATCTTTCTATCTATCTTTTTTGTGGATTTACTCATTCATTTCTACTACTGAGCAGCTGAGGGATTAAGGGCCTTGCTCAAGGGCCCAACAGCAGCATGGTGGTGATGAGATTTGTGGTGATACGATTTGTGTTGTGACACCTGGCCTTCATTCAATCAATCAATCAATCAATCTATCTATCTATCTATCTATCTATCTATCTATCTATCTATCTATCTATCTATCTATCTGTCTATCTGTCTATCTATCTATCTATCTATCTATCTATCTATCTATCTATCTATCTATCTATCTATCTATCTATCTATCTATCATCTGCATTATATACCTATCATTCTACGCATCCTCCCACACTGGTAAAACCGTTTTAACTGTCTGTCAATATTAATACTAAAAATGAGAATGTTTTAGATGAAGATGTCATTATTATTATACCATTTTGTAGGCCACATTACATTAGTCATTGGACAGTGTCTGGTGTTGCCTGACATCATTTGTGTGATAAAGTCTGCTGACTGATTTGGTCCTGCTCATGTCGATGAAGGTGTTATTTATTACTCTGTGTGCACCTCTTAAAATGGGCATACAAATGTATTTATTGTCTTTTTTTCCACGTCTTGGTGATTAGCATTTCCTTTTTTGGCCTCTGGCCTACAGTAGAATTTTTACCCCTTATTAAAACATGTTGCATATTCATTGTGGAGCATTCTCTAGCAAGCGGAGGAGGATGAAGGTGAAGATGGATGAAGTATGGACTGTGGAAACATGAGTCAGTCGTGTTCGCCGTGACATTGTTATGGGCGACTAAATAAACTGCAGCTGTGCAGATGTTATAATTAGGTATAGAGAGCTTTTTATATAAATAATAAAATTGTAAAAAGATATAGTTTAAGTACAAGATGTACTGTTGATATGCCTTGTGCTTTGCAAATAGCAAGCATGTTACTGTTTAAGCATCACCTTACCCTCATGTCACATTAAATCCTAAAGAAAGTGTTTGTCAGCAGTGGATGACCTACATAGTACACACATTTACACATTAGAGAAAGTGAGGTGGAGGGAGAGCTAAGAGGAGGGTTTATATCTGATTGGTTTCTGTTTTCGGGTGCTCGTGGGTGTATAAGGAGTGTGTGTTTTGCGGGTGAGAAAGCCTGGGAGGATGATGATGGTAATGCAGGATGGCAGAGCCGGCACTACGGTGTCCAAACACATCCATCTCACAGCGTCATTTTGACACTATCCCTGAACATGTTTGTCTCCTTTAGTACTATTACACACACACACACACACACACACACACACACACACACACACACACACACACACTACACACACACACACAGGGGCATATGAACAGACTACATAAATACCTGCATTTGCACTTCAAATATTCTCAATGCCAGTAACACTACTAGACATTCATGTGGATACACACTTTACTGTTGTTTTTTTTATTTTTCTCACACAGACGGTGAAGGTAAGACTTCTAGAGCTGCACAGCATAGAATGATATGAATGTTTGTTTACCTTGATCATCATATTCTCAATAGTCTTCTCTCTGGGACTATGCAAAACTCTGTAAAAAAACACTTGGCCGAGGCTACAAAGTGCTGTGTGACTTGAAGGTGTTTTGCCCTAAAGTGGTTGGTGCCGAACCAAGACTGAAGTGGGCTTTTTTATCTTATTCACACACAGACTTGCACACAGCCTGTTTCATAATTCCCATCTGCTCAGCTCCTGAGAAAAATCATTTGAGAACGACCCGGGGCGCAAACAGAAAAGACAAACAAAATAACCGTTGTGCATTCTTGTAGTCTCTGAGCCAAATATTTGAGACTGATCATGAGGGTATGAGCCTGTAATGTTTGTCAATGACTTAAAATGGGTAATGGTGGTTATAAATGCAATGCATCTGAACATGTGGGGTCTTTCCTCCATATTCATCATAAAACACTATTTTACTTTTTTCAATTATTTTGTGCACATTGGCCTGAAATCACACTCCTATTTAAAGTTTACAATTTTACAAGTCCCTATGCTCATACTGTGGCTGTATATAGTCTGGACGGTAATGTAAGATTCACCAATTCGCATCGGCGCATCGACATAAAAATGTTTGCGTCGATGCACCGATGCGAATTGGATGCACTATGCAGTTATTATTTAAAAAAAACGAACAATAATTTGTGACCAATATTTTACATCTAGATTGACTTCTACTCACGAAACTGTTTCTCAAGCACGTTCTCTTCGCACCACTGCTGCTGCTTGAATATGACGTATTGCAACATTACGGAGGTGTGTCCTGAGAGCCACATAGAATATCCTAAGAGTTACCGAGGAGTGTCCTGAGAGCCACATAGAATGCAGATTACCATGGCAGAGGTAGAGCTGTAACTACCTGGAGACAAAAAAAGAATGTCTGGTTTTATTGATCTTTGTTGAATATAGTAATGATTACATATGTCATAATAAGGTTTCTCCATGTGGTTGCTGGATTTAGTATTTGTTAAAAGGTAAGTCGCTTGACAATCCAGGAGGGTTTCAGAATGTAGCCAGTGCTACTGTGAATTGAAATCAGACATTTGAGATGGAAGTTTATTCTCTCTAGTGGTAATTTTCTGTCCCTAAAACTGTACCTGGCATGTTCCTCCAGACACAGAATTTGAGCTAGACCCACAGGAAAGATTAAATCTTAGTTGGCTAGTAAACATCTGGGCACCCCAAAGGAGGAGTTAGAATATGTGTCTAGGAATGAATGTCTGACAAACCTCTTCGAATATTATAATGCCCATGCACACAACCAAGCTACATGAAGATGTGGTTTACATGGGCTGGAGTGGAAGATCTTGAGTAGCCTGCTAAACACCATCACCCCAGGCCTCCTCAGCATTCTTTCTTGTTGCTAGATGAGCATGAATCTTCACAAACACACTGCAAAAATCCTCCCAAAAGAGTGGAGGTTATTCTAAAAGCAAATGGTGGCTAAATAAGGAAATGCATGTTATGGGCAGGTTGCATAATTAGGACCCGAATTTCAAGAAATAGGTCTCTGATATTTTTTTTATTTCTAGTCCTAAAGAAAAAAAAAAGTTTCTAATACTAGAAATATTCTTTTATATTTGAGTTCAGGACATGAAAATCAAGAGGTTTAACATTTCATGCTAGGACGTTCCCCAAAGTAAAGCAAGCATGAAAGGGAGAACATTTTGTTATGATAATTTACAGGTTTAATTGGCTTCAACTGCAAAAATGATTGTTTCCCATAGAGATGGAAAAACATCTCTACTTTTTTCTCGACTGGTAGTCATTGTTTACGGAAGAAATCAGAGACACTTTTCATCACATTTATGTTCCTACTAGGGGGGTAAACACATACCAGTGGGGGGAGCAGCTCTTTCTCTCTTGCTCCCTTTTTTCCAAAACTATATAAACAGTCAGCTGGGTAAGCAAGACATTACAATGCAAATATTGAAGAGGAGGGAATGGGTTATGGTGACAATAAAAGCACATACCTCACTTACAGACCCCCTGAGCGACAAATGTTATATATGTTCATCGATTCAACCACCAAATTCAAAACCAAATTACATTTTATTATTAAAAATGTAAATAAAACAACAGTGTATGCAAATATTGTACCCTAGTTGAGTTTCTGGAAAAAAAAAAAAAAAAAAAATTTTGGAGCAAGATGCTGAAAAAGAGGATACTGCAAACCTTTTGGAATGTGTGAATGAAGCCTCCCAGGGGTTAAGCAGTTGGGTTTAACAAACACAACTCATCTACAGCACACAGGAGCAGCGCAAATACAGTGGCTTTATCAGAACCAGCCAGTCAGCTCCATCTTGGCCAACCCCCAGGCGTAGGCATTTTTTTAGCTTCTGAAATAAACATGAGGTCTTGGGTAGTGTGTGTGTGTGTGTGTGTGTGTGTGTGTGTTGGCAGAGCTCACGGGAAGCCCTAACCTAGCATTGCATTCCAAAAGCAAACTCTCAAAGAAAAGTACACAAGAGTGGATCTCTTCCTCAGGTTCGGTTACTCCTGCCAGAACGTATTGATTGAAGAAACAGAGAGGTTCAAGAGATGGATGAATCACATCCTGTGTCTTTCTGGCTCCAGAATAGCACTCTGTCTTATCTCGGTCTCATATTTTAGAAACCTGTATTCTCACTTTGACACGTATTCAAGTTATATATAGAGGACGAGACCAGGGCATCCCAGATTGTCTCATCTCCTGCCATTCAGGGTGCAGCTCGAGCCCTCAGCTCGGGGCCGTGCAAAATACCTTCCACTAGAGATGATGAGGGATGAAGGGATGGTTGGCAGGATGAAGAGTGCAATTACCTGTCGGGGGATGAACGAAGGGAAAAAAGGCTCAAATGGTGTTATTGTTCACCGTACTGAGCATCCATATGTCCGTTGTCTTTCTAAATCCATTGAAACAAACCCCCACCCTGTCAATCCTTGCCATTTGTCAAAAGCACAATCACTCTGACAGCTATTCCATTTGTCGGTCTTACATTGCAGAATTTGCCGGAATGAACCTATTTGCCCAGTGATTACAGAACAATGGCCTAAAATTTTTTCTTGAAAGAAGAGGTGAATTGGAATTGGTGTCTCTTGCCACTTTTCACTTTCCATAAAAGCCATTACTAACCCAATGCTCTGATATCAGGCTGATATTTTCTTGGTGTGAATAGATTAAACTCTGGCCATCCAGAGAAACCCGAAAATCACAAACCATCCTGTTGCTTCCTTTTCCAGTAATTTAGAACAACTGGACAATGGATGTGGTCGGTGTCCAGGTTCACAATATGGCGCTGGCAGATGGCCAACTAAATCTCATAATGCCTATTTGTCAATGATGAGGCAGATGTCAAATTGGCCATACCTGCAAATAACCCAGTCGATCCAAATTACCCATTAGTAAAAGGAATGATCTTATAAAGATATGGCCCGAAATGCCATTTGCAGTAATATCTTGATTCTCTGGTTTACAATTTAGATTAAATTGAGAGGTTGGACTCACCCAAGGAAAGTACCCCAAATCTTTTAGTCATCAAGTCACATTCTCTCTCGGCTGCCTGCGTTATAGGACGTTCTCTATAAACATTTAACGACCCATCCCTACAAACATTCCTGTTAGTCTTTGGACAGTCTGTCCATGCATGACCTCTGCTAGCTTTGTTTTGAAATGCGATTACCATGCTCGTGCTCACATAATTACCGCAAGCATTTCCTTTTCAGAAGTTCGGACACGCCAACCACTGTCCCGATTCACCTTATTACAGTACATTGCTGACATGTCCACTCTCCTTTTCATGACATAATGCTGAGAAATAACCTTCTCTTCCTCTTCCCCGTGCTGAATATTAAAGGTCCATCAGACACCTCCAGCATGAGCCATTACACATATTCACTGTTATTTCAGCAGAGCACTACAGTAACCTCTGAACCCCATTAACAGCTGCTGCTAATAAAGTGCCGATCAGATGCATTATAGCTCCCGCGCTGCTTGCAAAAACCAATTAGCGTGTTTTTAACCTGCTGGTGTAACAGCCTGTCACAGATGTAGTGCTTTCGCAACAAAAGTGACCATGAAATAATAGCATGAAAAAAGGAGGGGGTGGGAAAGAGTAAAAACAAAGTGGGACACAAATTGCATCCCGTAGGCTGAATCACTTCCAAAATGTGGATTTGTATCATGTCAGGGCAAGGAGTTGGGATGTAAAGACTCCTCTTTATATTTCATGCCCCATTACCTGCAAACACACTTAGTCTGGTTTAAAAAACTAGATATTTATCCATGTCTACTGTACCAATTTGAAAATGCCTGAATCCTTTAAATGATGTGTGGGACAGCGATAGGAAAGGGTAGTTAAATGGACTGAGGCAGCAATTTGCAGAGAAGGCAGAGGTGGCTGTGGTTGATCTTTGCCACAGGCAAACATGCAAAGGACACAATACACAGTTTTAGTGATGGTATAAGTTAAATGGTTAATTAAACCACTTAGGCACAATATTATGACCACCTGCCTAATATTGTGTTGGTCCCCCCTTTGCTGCCAAAACAGTTATAACCCGTCGAGTATTAACATCATTAACTTCTTCAGCAATTTGAGTTACAGGAGGTGTTGGATCAGACCACACGGACAAGTCTTCACTCCCCACATACATCATTTAGCCTTGGTCGCCAATGATCCTGTCGCCAGGTCACCACTATTCCTTCTTTGGACCACTTTTGATAAATACAGACCACTGCAACACCCCACAAGACCTGTAGTTTTGGAGATGCTCTGACCCAGTCATTTAGCATCACGATTAGAAACTCAAATCTTACACTTACCCATTTGTCCTGCTTTTAACACATCAGATTTGAGAACTAAATTGTTCATTCGCACTTATATATATATATATATATATATATATATATATATATATATATATATATATATATATATATATATACCACCCACTAACTGGTGCCATGATAAAGAGATAATCAGTGTTATTCACTTCACCAGTCATAATGTTATAAAGTCATAATATTTTGCCTGGTCGATGTATACAATACATACAATGCAGTACTATTATACAATTATACAATACTACAATACAAACCAGGTGTATGTGCGAGTGTGTAACACCAAGAACCTGGGTAACTGGGCATTAAGTATTTATAGATCTGTTTATTTCTACACTAATTTCTCCTTACTTACTTAAAGCCAACCCCACTGGCTAATCTTCCCAATTACATGATCGATATATGTCCAGTAGATTAAAAGCTATTACTTGCCCTAAAAAAAACACAAGTTAATGCAAGTAATAGCTTTTTGTTCAGCTTCTATCAAAAGGTTCATCACAGTTTACATCACTGCCTCACTTCTTCAGAGATCATGGTTCAACCTTAAGGTGAAGTTTAATGTCCATAAAGTGTCAAATGTTCTCCTCGTGTTTGTATGGGTTTTTGCTGGTTTCATTCTACCTCAGTGTTCCTGGGGTCTCTTCTCACAAGGTCACTGACTAGGATAAGGCAGTTAATGAAATTAATGGTTGAATTCAGTAAATAAGGTCTTAAGGCAAGGCTGTGATCATTTACTGTTTCTCTAATTGCCAGAGGTCATCTTCATTTCAAGTGGACTCAGAAATTATGCAGATTAAATCTTAATGGCAAATTTTATAGTATTAACTTGGCAGGAAATTCCTGACCACTCTCTAGGTGTAACACACAGATGTACATAAGCACAGTCACAGTGATCAGTGACCACTGAGGCCCAGGTGTCCCTCAAGCCATAGGTAACTAAATCTAGGCATGTCTACCTCAATCTCCAAACAAAATGCGATGCCTAAGTAAATAATAGTGTATGCTTGTGCATGGCTGCTCGGTGTGTCCATCTTCCATCTCCTGTGTGTTCAGGGCCTCAGGCCACATTGCAGTGCCCAGCATATGGAGCTAAAGTGGTGCCAGTGGGACAGCACATGCTAGACCCACCTTGTAGGCCCAATCTAAGTCTCTCTGCCATGGCACAATGCCTTGGGCATCTACTTCCCCAGACCCCAATTAGGTTATTGCAGCAAAACTGAAGTGGGGTGGGTTTCGGGGGACATATTGAGATGTGAGTGAAGAGACAGATTGGGAAAGGGGTAGAGAAAAAAAGAAAGATGAAAAGCGTTTGGAGAATGTCATTGAGGAAGAAAGATAGATGGAGGAATAATGGATAGCTAGGTACTTGACTATATTCCGCTTTAGGCACTTCAATAACCCGCTTCCTCCAAACACTCATTTTCAGAGAACCCATAAAAAAGTTGGGAAGAAAAAAAAGCCGACACATACACATGTAACCTCGGGATAATGATCATAACCAGCACGTATCATATCTGCTGTTATTGTTGATATATGCTTAAATCTACTCATAAGGGCTAAATTAGATTTTTTTTTTGCTTCCTAAAGAATAGGTGGCTCTGAGCTTTAGTTCACTTTTGCAGAAGAATGACTTTTTGCAGGATTTCGCCTCCTGCTGTGGTACCAGAGGGCAGACATTAGCATCGCTGCTCTCCTGAAGAGCTTCATCATAAAGCAGACATCAATAAGCAGAGATGTGCTGTTCCTGCAACCCCTACCCCAACACACCCCACCCCGCCAGCTATAGCCTCGACTGCAAACACAGCACGCAATATTAAGCCATTTTTATTATCCTATAATGCCGCAGAGAGCTTGATTTAACACTCCCACTTTCAACTCGCCCGGGCTGTTTCATTAGCATGCTGAAGGCCTTCCTGCGAAGTGAGTATTTCAGAGAGGGTGTGTGTGTGTGTGTGTGTGTGTGTGTGTGTGTGTGTGTGTGTGTGTGTGTATTTGTTTACCTATGTGAATGTAACTGGTTGGCATTGAGTGTATGTTCGTTAAAGTCATAGATGTTGCTGATTAAGCATTGCAGTGATTGGTGGCTCTTAGTTTTTTATGTCCAAATGATTACACAGGACAATAAGTTAAATATGGAAGGCATGTGGTTATAATAATATAGGATTAAATAGGTTGGGATGATCGATTGGAAAAAGATCAATTAGTATAAAATAGCATAGGTAGCATGGTATGGGGCAGGACAGGACAGATTGGAGCAAAGAAAAGACAAGACGGGATGAGGCAAGATAGAAAAGGAAATCATAGGAAAACATTTGACAGGATAGGATAGGACAGGACAGGAAAGACTGGGACAGTACAAGATTAGATGGGGCAGGATGGGATGGGGTGTTTTTAGGAAAGAAAAGTGTCAGGAAGCATTTAATGGGATAGGACTGGACAGGGCAGTACAGCATGGGACAGAAGGAGACAAGATGGGGTAGGATGGGAGGTGATAGGATAGGAAAGGAAAGTGTAGGAAAGCATTTGATGGGATAGGATAGGACAAGACAGGATAGGATAGAAATGTTTAGATTGGGAAAGGAAAGGAAAGGAAAGGAAAGGAAAGGAAAGGAAAGGAAAGGAAAGGAAAGGAAAGGAAAGGAAAGGAAAAAGGAACAAGTAAAGCAGAGATGCCATGGGAAAGAATAGAGTATAATAAATTCCCATGACTGTTAGGTTTGGACTAGGCACATTTAATATTAATTCAATACTATCCCTATTCACCTTTACTGTTTTTCCCTTCTTCCAATCCACACAGTACAAGATATCGGATCTCTGATTTGTCACAGATTAAACCCTACACCCTATAAAAATACAGCAGATCTTTATTTGTTTATCATCCTCACACATGGATCATTTCTTCTGCACACACTATATAATGACCAACCTTCACTGGGGGAAAATTAAATGCTGATGAAGAGTCAGGCTTTGTTACTTCTGCAGGAGTCTGAAGCATCTCTTTTTTTTTAACCAATCCAACCTGATAAGGAGTCATTCATTTTCTCAGTACTGCACAATCATACACACTTTCTCTATCTAACTCCTTTTCTCACTCTCTCTTTTCCACACCTGTGTCCTTTTGCCCAGGGCTGTAAACGCCGGCCTCTAATCGCATGTACACTAAATTGGCCAGGGCAGTGCCAGGTTAGCGGGCAGCTTGCGCACCCATGGAGCAGGTGGCACATTACGTAGTGCTCTTGCTGAATAATGAGGCAGAAAGTCATTCTCTGAAATCAGGCAGTGGGTTATGGTGCCTCCCACCGGCTTAACAGCTTACATTAAACAGTGTATTATGGCTTGGTGGGATCCTCGTCCTCTGAGTTTTCTTTAGTACCTGCCACCTGTCCCAAATAAACATCTTGGAGTCAAAACAGACCAGTAACTACTCACTTTTTTTTTTTTTTTTTTTGCCTGCTTTGCTTTCTCTTTTTTTCTGCCATTACCCTTCATTATCTCTTTAGTTTTCTTTCTGACTCCAGGTACATACTTATTTATTTAATAGGTTCGATTATTATCTAGATAGTTTACTCAGAGATACAAGTAGACAAACAAATTAAAACAATAGACTCCCCAAACACAATTTATATACCAGTATAAAATTTTAATGCTTGTTCTTTACAACGAAATCTCAGTGTTTATCCTCTCAACACCTTTTGTATACAGATACCATGATGCAACAGAGTAAAATACAGAGCCAAAAAAATACATCAGAAAAGGAGTTTGTATTTTGTGTTCCCCATTGTGTTTCCCAGCAGCATGCAAGCTGTGCAACATCACTTAACATTAAATTACTCTCTTTGTCTCGATTTTGGTGACTTTTCACTTATTCATGCTCAATTCCAGTGCTTTCCTCCATGCCATATTTGGAAAAGTGTGGACACATTTATTAAATTCATATATTTAAACCACAGCAAGTCAGACTGGACATGCTTTTTAATTTTTTTTTTCTCATTCATAAAAAAATATATGAATATTTATATGATATATATGATATAGCCGGATAGCTAACATGAACTGACAAGATAGCTAACAGAATTTTATAGTTATATTATGAAATGTCTTTACTGCTATACACTCAAACTAGCTAACATAAGCTAACGACATATTTTCTGAGGGAATTTCTATTCGTATTTATAAACGTTTATTTGCGATAAACTGGCATTCCATCCAAAGAATTTTTGCTCATGATAGCCAGTAAGCTAACTGAAGATATGAGATTTCTTAGACGAACATATAGAATGAAGAAATATTAACTGTTAAAACTGAAATGAGCAAGATAACAAAAGATAATCTGATGAGGATCATTTTACACAGTTATATTTATAAATGGTAATAATCATTACCGATAACGTTGCTAATATTATCTTTGTATTAAATCCAGATTTCTGAGAAAATTCTGATTGAAAATGTTCAGAATCTCCCCTGCTAATATCATCTAGTTAACATGCTAACCTGACAGGATTTCTGAGAGAAAATCTTTTGAAAACATATTCATACATACATAATAATCTTTGCTAATGTCTGATAGATGGCTAACATACATCTACATAGACACAACAATAATATTTCAGAAAAATCTTTTTCTACACAATTATAAAACTACTACTAGGGTGCGTTTCTAAATAAGTAAAAATACTAGCAACTACAAATCATAGCCAAAGCATTGCCCAGTGCTTGCTTAATTGTTCTTCAAGGTGTAAACACAATACATTACTTTGGAAATCTTGGTCATTTTTAATCTTAAAACTAGGTAATTGGCTTACTGTATATTCCTATATGATGCTAGCTACCACTTTAAAGTGTGGTAGGTTCGGTTCTCCTTGAGGACCAGCTAATGAATGTATGCTTTATCCATCTGTATTATTGTTACTATTTCTGCAACCAAGGACTTTTTGTTCTTTGTCTCCTTCTACGTTCACAGATTGAAATAGCTTCTTGACCTTTCCCTTATACACTGTGTTATTGAGAACTTACCCTTGGACACGCAGAAAAAAACAACCTCTAATTAATGTACAGTAATGATCTATCAGACATGACTGTCTGACATGTGCCTGACACTACAAATGATATATGTGTGTGTGTGTGTGTGTGTGTGTGTGTGTGTGTGTGTGTGTGGTGGTGGTGGGGGAGATAATGGCTGACATTTCTTCTAATTGCTGATTTGCACACTACACTTAATGGCTTCTTATACAGAGAGGGTAATGTATGCTTTCAGTAACTGCTACACATTATACTAATAAATTGTATTACATTTTCCCCCAGTCTTACCTGTGCATACTCTCTTTCTTATTTTCTCCTCCTTATCTCTTTCTCCAACATGCTTTATTTTTGTAGCTTCTTCTTGCTCACTTGACGACTTCCTTTGCTGACATGAGCCCAACACAAATTGTCAGACGTGTTACAGACATGTGTATGTGTGTGTCTGTGTATGCATGTGTGTCAGGCTCCTGCTCCAGTGCCATGACACACACACACACACACACACACACACACACTTGGCTGGCTTTTTTTCAATGCTTTTAATAAGGACTGTTTGCTTGGAAATAATGTGATCTGGGCTGGCAGGCAAGAGTCTAACTGCCACATCCTAGAGACAGCAAGCTAAAAGTGATGCAGAATAGAGAAAAGGGAAAGAAAAAAGAAAAAAAAAAGAAATAATGAGCTGAAACAATCAATTGAGAATGAGAGCGCTGAGCAGCTGAAGTGCAAGTGTCACTTTTTATCGACTGTTCCTGCTTATAGATAGAAATGACACATATTCCAGTTGCTAAAGCTTTGAGGATCAAAAGCAGATTCAAATCCATGAGAGACTGAGTAATTAGAAAATCCTATTAATAGCATGCTTTGTGTGTTTGTGTGTTTGTGTGTGTGTGTGTGTGTGTGTGTGTGTGTGTGTGTGTGTGTGTGTGTGTGTGTGTGTGTGTGTGCGCATGTCTGTGTGTGTAAATTGTTCATGTGCACATACACAAGTGGTTTGAACCAGCTCGAATCTCTCCCAATAGCCATCCGAGTGTATGATTTAGTGTCCAGTGTTCTGTTCTCATATGCTACTTGTGTTAATGAACCTGACACACACACACACACACACACAAAAAGCAAGTCATGAAGGATCTCTTAATTATGACAAGATAACTAAGTCTCTGCTTGTCATAGTTGCCAGAAGTATTAAAGTACAGCTAAGGAGGTGTGTGTGTGTGTGTGTGTGTGTGTGTGTGTGTGTGTGTGTGTGTGTGTGTACTCTATGTGTGGGTAGATGTTGAAGTGTTGAAGTTGCTCAGTCAGGGCACTGGGCAAATGTTAACTAGATCTGACATTAATGGGTGTCATAATTAAACACTCAGACACACAATAAGCAACATCTCTGTGACCAAGAATGGCAATAGAGCTTCAGAGGTACTCATTTCTCTCTCACCCTTACACACACACACACACACACACACACACACACACACACACACACACACACAGACTCAACAACCAAATTTGTTAACTTAGCACTTTCCCCCTGTGCAAGTACATGTTCTCAGAACAAAGCTTGAATCAGCTACAGGTCACCATCACACTTCTACTACAATCTACTACTAAAACAACTCACTCCATTTTTAGATTGGCCCTCTGTTATCCTCTCCCTCTGTTCTAAACGCAGCTATATGATTTCTTTGGGCAGCTATAAATGAACCGCTGTGTTTTATGATGTGCCATTTAATGAAAAGTTGCATCAAATACCTCCTTTTTTTGGCCTTCAAGAATTTCAAACCTGAAAGAAAAGTTACAAATATGGCTGCTTTTCTGAATGATTCCACTGATTGACACGTCCAGAACGTTGCTTGCTTCCTTCCTTTCTAATTTCCGTCCGTCCTACTTTTCTCATTCTTTCTTTCTTTCTTTCTTTCTTTCTTTCTTTCTTTCTTTCTTTCTTTCTTTCTTTCTTTCTTTCTTTCTACTTTTCTATTCCTTCCTCCTTTCTTCCTTCCTTTCCTCCTTCCTTCCTACATTTTCCTTCCTTCCTTCCTTCCTTCCTTTCTTCCTTCCTTCCCTCTTTCTTTCTTACTTTCTTTCTTTTTTCTACTTTTTCTTCTTCCTTTCTTCCTTCATTCCTACTATTTCCTTCCTTCCTCCTTCCTTACTACATTTTCCTTCCTTCCTTCCTTCCTTCCTTCCTTCCTTCCTTCCTTCCTTCCTTCCTAGGTTTTCCTTCCTTTCTTCCTTCTTTCTTTCTTTCTTTCTTTCTTGGCTTCTTTTTATTTTCTTTCTTTCTTTCTTTCTTTCTTTCTTTCTTTCTTTCTTTCTTTCTTTCTTCTTTCTTTCTTTCTTTCTTTCTTTCTTTCTTTCTTTCTTTCTACTTTTCTATCCTTCCTCCTTCCTTCCTTCCTTTCTTCCTTCCTTTCCTCCTTCCTTCCTACATTTTCCTACCTTCCTTCCTTCCTTCATTCCTTCCTTCCTTCCTTCCTTCCTACATTTTCCTTTCTTTCTTTCTTTCTTTCTTTCTTTCTTTCTTTCTTTCTTTCTTTCTTTCTTTCTTTCTTTCTTTCTTTCTTTCTTTCTTTCTTTCTTTCTTTCTTTCTTTCTTTCTTTCTTTCTTTCTTTCTTTCTTTCTTTCTTTTTTTCTCTACACTCTTTCAGGTCCATTTAAGTTCTAACTTGAAAAAGTAGGGGTATGAAGAGGTAAATACTTATGTAAGCCAGTGTATTTTTAGGTGATGATGTTCTTAGTAGTGTACCATCACCAGAATAAAACCTCCCTGTGTTTATTCGAGGTATGTTCAGAGAATACAGTATCAGTCATCCCAGATTGCGCTCAGAGGAATTGTAGACCATGAGTAAACCTTTTATATGAATGTTGGAACTACATTTCCGGCATCCATCACTGAGAGACGAAAGCGTTTGTTTCCCATGCGGGAATGGAAATTGGCATTTTGGCAACCTTTACCTCCCTCCGAGGTACTAGGTGGGAGAATTCCATTTCAATCGGCTGTTCTGTACATATTGTCCCTCTCTCGAAATCCCCCCCCCTCGGTTACTTTCCTTTCATTCCATTTCAATCTGCGGCTTGATGTAATCGTTTTCTACGAAAGGGCAAAGAGAAAATGGCGAGCACGCGCGGGGAGACCGGCGGTGGGGGCAGAGCTCTAAACAGTGGAACGAGTTCTTACTCTAGAGGTGTTATAAACAGCCCTTGCTGAAATGACATGTGTCCTGCATTTCTTTTCACTCAGAGTTCATGAAAACTATCTCCAGCTGTGATGAATGCGTGTGGCATGACTTTGGCGTTTAATAATATTTTGATGTATTGGCTGTGGAACATTGATGGAAAAGCAACACAGTGGGTTAAATTATAAAAGGTGACATTCAGCATAACATTCAGTGTGTGTTTCGAGCCTGTGATGAACGCTCCCATCATGCACGGCGCCATGTTTGACACTTCAGGCCTATCGATCTGTCAAAGACAAGATTTATATCCTAGTGTTTACAGGTGTGTGTGTGTGTGTGTGTGTGTGTGTGTGTGTGTGTGTGTGTGTGTGTGTGTGTGAGACTGTTTTCTTCTGGACAGTAATGCAAAGTTTGAATGCCTCGAGTACTATTTGTGTCAAATAACCATCAGCTTGAAATTTGTGTCACTCCATTAACCTTCCTCGAAAACTTCACCCGGCGTGTACACACACACACACACACGCTTCATCCCAGCATGATTTGCGAGGCTACATTTCTGCACGCTGACACAAAATGGCACAAACTGACACTCACTCCCACAGGCAGTGGTAGTACCAGAAGTTAACACCGCACACTTGATGCATTTTTTTCTGTCTCTGTTTGTGATCAAATTTTCATTTCTGCATCCTACTGCTATGCTTAATGACCAGAGGGATGTTTCTTGGAGACATCTTCCTGCGATCTTTTTAATGCGATTCCACCGAGATGCTCGCTCTGCTCTCGATCTGTCCACTTCCTCTTAGGAAATCTCTCTCCGACTTCATTTTTCTTGCTATCACTGTGAAGGCTGAGAAACGTATTTCTAAATAAACAAACAAGAGTTAATGTATAGCGAGTGCCCTTTGTGCTTTCTTCCATCCTGGGGAAAATTCCAGAAAAAAACAGTATAATGTGCATTCACAGTCAATAGGCCGAGTGGGGGAGATTGGAAAGTGAGCTGAAAACCACAGTGCACAGTGCCTGTGTGGCCATACAGGGAGAAATACATTGCACTTCAGCATTACATTTCTTAGCAGGCAATTGATTTTCTTTTTTTTACTCACTTAAAGCCTCCATAACTCGAACCCTCGGGAAAGTTATGCTTACTCATATACTTAAATGTGCATAATGTTTGCATATACTGTTCATGCATAAAATCTTTTAAAGCTGTGTTAATTTTTGGATTTACATGCATTGGATGTGCTGGAACTAATATGACTCCTTTCTTTTTTTTTTCTTTCATGCCCATGGATGGATTGTTTCTTCAACTGTGTAGGTAAGTTATTATTTGTGATTATGGATTTTTTTTTTGTGTGTGAAACAATGAAGTAAAAAAAAACAAATAGTACATCTATAATTTAGAGAATAGAAAATGTACCATATCTTAACTGGAAAGTAATATAATGGGATGTCAGGTTTATGGGCAGAGTCTACATTTCCCATTGCACTTCCATGTCTTGATCACACATACCTTATTCAATTTCAAATTCAATCTCACCCTGCACAGCACTTATTGTCTCAGGTTTTTTTTTTTAAGGAAAGTGATATGTGGTTCATATTTATTTCTTAAATACAGGATTTTGTTTTCTCACTAATCTGCATTAATGCATTGACTTATTTTAAGGGTGTGCAAGAGTCTAATTTGGTGTAATAGAGAATATAATTTAAGCACCCCGAAGTCTTGGTTTATTTTACATGCCTTTAAATACTGAATTAAAGAAAAACTAAGGCTTTAGTTTCATAGTAAATAAATTGAGAGGCTAATAAATAGGTTGTGTTCTAGTGTATAATAAGGTTGATAGATTGCTAATTTGCTTTAATTGGGAAAAAAAATGACATGGCATGTGACTGTTTTTGTCTAAACTTGTGTTAATGGACACCATATACACAATGTGTCAAAAAAAGAACACAGGTGATACCAAAGTATGTTTGATGATCCTTGTTTACTTTAACCCAATCTATATTTTAGACAAAACAAGCAAAAAAAAAAAAAGCCTTGTTTACACCATATAGTGATAATAATGAAATAAAAAGAAAGAAATTCTGGCAAAAATTCACTTTCCACACAATTAAGCATTTCCACACTTTATTACAACCATTTCAATAAGATCTTATCATGAAAGCTGTCGCTCTGCATGTTCATATCAAACCAGTGTGCCCTTACACTCCCAACATGACCTTCTCAATTGTGTGGAAGAGAAATCGGAGGAGGCTGTAATTAAGTGGTAAAGAAATACAGCTGCTGACGTACCGAGGTGCCAGATATGTGCACTATGCATGTACCGTGCCATCTGTCTAACACTTCTCATGGTGTTTTCTTAAAAAAATATGTGTGAAATGCTAATATTAAGAAATACTATTCTCTGATCTAGTATGACAAAAAACGTAATGTCTTAAGTGTGATGGATGAACTTCATGAAAGTTGATTTGTTATTAGAACCAGCCATTTTGAATTACTCTTGATGTTGTAGTAGCTCTCATTTGCATGCAATTAGTAAGGAATAAAGCATCATGAGGCAGGCTGTTATAGGACATTAGAGATGGGTTGGTCTGATGAGTGATCCTATACCAATTTGCCTACCTGTACCATCACCAAGTGCTTCATTCCTCTTATATTAGAGCAGTTAGTCAACAATAAACAGATTTAAATCTGCTTTTCATTTGTCTTATATCATATTCAGTGTTTACCATAAAGGTTGCATAGAAGTCCCCTGTTTAACTGCAGAAAATAACCCTTTTAATAGTTACATGGACCCTTTGGTCGAAACCTCTACATTTTCAATAGACCTTATTTTTCAAGGACCAAAAGTAACCAGACAGACTATCAAAACACTCTTTAAATGTATGTACTTAGTTGCAAATTCACTTCAGAGGAGGAATTTGTCTACAATTAATTTTCCATGTTTAATGGATTCCAGCTATAATCCCATAGTTTTTATCCCATACTGCAGTTTTCTATAGACATAACCAAGTAATCTGCAAAATAATTAATAAATAGACATTTAGCAACCAGTATTAATAGAGTCTGCAATCACTGTACAGAGGAACAAATAAAAAAATAAAACATGATACGCTCGTATCGTTTTTCTAATAGAGCAAACATTGGCCAGTTAACATCTGTCGTGTTTGGCCCTGGGGCCTGACTTTAGCATTCATCAAGGAGTGTTATACATTCTTATCCTTTTAAAAGTATTCCCTCTTCAGTCTCAATAGGGAGGCTGAATGAAATGCTCAGTCAGTAGAACAACCCTCAACCACTTACTGTAGTGTGATAAAGGCTCTCACTCACTTCCTGTCTCGCCTCTTTCTCTCGCTCTCTTTCTCTTGCTCTCTTTCTCTCTTTCTCTCTCTCTCTCTCTCTCTCTCTCTCTCTCTCTCTCTCTCTCTCTCTCTTCATCCTGCTTTCTTTTCTATACAGCACACATGCCCTTCGCAAATGCTTTTCCACAGGGCCAAGGTGTCTTATCACATGAGTTACAGCTTGGCGACAGCTTAATTTTGCACTTTTCCGTGGTGTGCCAGGCTGTGCCTGGTCCAGACTAAGCTGTGTTAATTGGAGGCTGAGCGGCGGGTTATGACACCTGCTGTCAGCCACATCGGGACTGCCTGGGTCACTAACTCAGGTGTGGGCAGGTTTGTGCAAGTTGTGACATTTTAATTACTGGGGGGAGAAGAAAAGGGAAAAAAAAAGGGTGAAGAGAGTGCGAAAGTGAGAGAGAGAGAGAGAGAGAGAGAGAGAGAGAGAGAGAGAGAGAGACTTCAAGATCTAATTTAAGGTTTAATTTTATCTATGGTTAATGTGTATTCAGCCTCTTCTGCCTCGTCTCTGTCCTTTCATCTCCATCTCTTTATTCCTCTTTATTACACAGATCTTACAATAGTTAAATATTTTCATAGAACGGACTGCCGACTGTTTAACCAAAAAAGAGTGTATCGAATTGCGGAGAGATATTTTTTGATTATTGGAACTAATCCTACTATTATCCTCCTCTCAAAGGTCAAAGGAAGATTTAATTTAAGTGAAAACATTCTCCAGTTTATTACCGTCATATTATATTTGATTATTTAGGATTTGTAAAGATAAAAAAAAAATGTAATATAGTTTAATTACTCAAACAAAGTCTACTGGAGCATTTCAAACTACTGTTGGATCATCTGGGTGCAGAGATCAACATGTAAGAATATACATACGGTTCTAAGCACTTCATCATCAATAATCAACAATAAGATTTTAATGTGCTTTTCATTTGACTTACAGTATATAATGTTTAGTGTCCACCATATAAGGCTCTTTGGTGTCCCCTTTTTAATTGTAGAAATTAACCTATTAATAGTTACATGGTCTATATAGGATAAAACCCTACATTTTCAATGGACCTTATTTTGCAGGGAACAAAAGTAACTGGACAAACACTAATAAATGTTCCATACTTGGTTGCAAGTCCACTGAGGACCCATAGAATTCATAGAATTCCTGCTTATTCCATCTTCTCTTCAAGAGAGTGCTATTGGACAAATATTTTAGGTTTCACGCAGCAGACAAATGTAGCAGCGTATATCCACATATACTGTAAACTTTTACAGTATGATACTGTAAATTGCTCTTTTTGCTAAATTATGCACTGCAATTTGTTAAATTATTACCTCATACTGATTTCTCGACTTACAATATTTTCATGTCACGCTGGGGTAATCGAAACTCATCTCCATCGTAACTTGAGGGTTAGCTATGTTTGCAAAGTGTATCTATATACATCAAATTGCTACACGCTTGCCAAATCTGTGTGTTGGTACTCTGGGCAGTAGTGGCTTGATTGTGCACACCTGACCATACGATTCATGTGTTTTTTAAAAACCCCATTCCACATGTAGTCCCCATTTGCTGTTATAATAACTTTCACTCTTCTGGGAAGTTCCACTTGATTTTGGAGTGTGCTTGTGGAAATTTTGCTAATTCATCCAAAAGGGTGTTAGTTAATCAATTCTGTTTCATGTGTAATGCATTGCATAGCGTATATGGGCGTCATGTGGTAAAAGAACGAATGACTTGGACTAGAAGAGTGGAGAGGTTAACTGGAGAGGTAAAATCACTCTTTGAGACTACTCGCGAATGTATGACCCATCACTACAACCCATGTTAACCTTACTCTATCTTCATGGAGCTGACACTGTGAACAGGGGCATTGTCATGCTGGAACAGATTTGCTCAAGCATAGGGAATGGTAGCACATCCAAAGACATCTTCGAACTTTTTGGTTACAGTTTGGGGTAAAAACATACAGCATTTGGAAAAGTAAGGTCCATATAGTATAAGTCCTGTATGGAAGATTCTTAGTTGTGTGACCTTGCTGAATGTAGTCTATATATTTTTTTACTGTATTTGTGACTCTGGATGGTTAAGGATATAAACTGTCAGCAGTGCTTCAGTCACTGTAGTGTTCTGCTAGTGGCTAGAGGGACCTGTGAAGAAAAAGGGAGTCTGACAGCCTGAGTAAAGGTCACTTTGCGGAAGCAGGATGCATGTTCTCACAAGACTTTGTCAGACCTTTAGACATGAGTGTTAGAAGTGTTATCTAGCCTAGAGCTGAACATAGAGAAGGGCAAAGCTTTCCAAAAAATGCCCTTGCACACTACACTGTGATATTGAGTAGTGTCTTGCTATCTCAGGTATACTGCAAGTGAAATAATCCAGATGGCTTAAGATGGCCCAGGAAACGCTCTTGTTGTGATTCTTTGTCCTGGAAAGCAGAACCCACAAAATGGCACTACAGATGGCCCAAACTACATTTCTCAAGAGTAAACATGGCTCATGTTGCATTTTAAAGGCTGAATCAGAAAAGCATAGACCTGCCAAAGAGAGGCACAGCCAAAACAAGAGGAAGTGCATTTTGGGAGCGTCTATCAGGGGGCCAAGGGTGGACGGCGTGCTCTAGTAATGAGGAATGGCAGGCGTCTAGAGAGATGTGTTGATGGCATGGTTTCCTTTTCTCTCCTCAGCAGAGCTATGGCCCAAACGTGGCTGCTTGGCACGGCGTAGCCAGGCAGTGTTCCCAGAGCGCTCTCATTAAAGCCGAGTGCCATTCTACAAACATGGGCGCTCGCTCTAGTGGCTGCGTTTCCCTCACTCTCTCTCTCTCTTCTAATCAACTCAAATATAGAGAGGCTTAGACACAAATGTGCTGGTGATTTGTTAATGAGATTGTAACAACAGGGTCTCCCTTGGTCACATGGGTTCTGCTTCTTCCTCCTCCTTCTTCTTCTTCTTCTTCTTCTTCTTCTTCTTCTTCTTCTTTGCTTCTTCTTCTTCTTCCTATTTTGTTTCATAGGATAAGGCTTTAATTAGCACCAACTCTAACTGGGATAGACAGCTTGTGAACCTCAGTGGCCTGCTGAGTTAAGCAGCATGGCCCATCTGAAACACTGTTGGGGTATCACGAGGCCATCCCTGCCAAATTTATACTCCTATCAAGTGGTTGCTGTATAGGGGAATGAACGTATGTACTGACTTATGAGCGTATACTACAGAAAGTATATTCAGAATTCATTTTTTATTGTTCATTAGTAATCTTAACCCTAATCATTTGTTTTGTGATTATCTGAAGTGTGTTTAATTAGGATTAGCTAGATCAACTGCTATTTTATAAGCTGCTTAAAGTTGGAAGCCATGTTTTTATCACATTTTTACCACATTACTACATTTGCTGTAATTATCTATTGATGCAGGAATATATTGGCAATACGAAGAATACTAGACTTTTGTCTTCAAAGACATTCTATACCAGGGTTTCCCAAACTACGGCCCATACAGATTTAGAACAGCCCTTTGAACAATGCAAATTAAAAATATAATTTTAAATATATTTTACTTATATCATATCTGTATTTGATAATTAAGATTAGCTTTAAAACTTAAATCTCCCTCACTTATTAATAGAGGTCAAGGCACCGACAGTTGATTGCTGGAACTATCGTCTATCGGCAAAAATCCATACTGATAGTTTTTCCGGCTTTCAGTCCGCTGTCCCCTCTAGGGGCAAATCACTGACGCCATGTGCTGTTTGTTTTTACACGTTTACACGTGAGTTCTTATACATTTATTTTTATAATAAAATGTATTTCATTTATTAATGAATATATTTATATTTTGTCATATATATTATATTTAGCACATTTCTACGATACAGTAGGTTTATTAATAAAATGTTTTTTTTTTTTATTATTCTTTACTATTTTACATTGTGTTATGTTTGTTTGTTTTTTATCCAGTGTCCATTTAAAAATCGGTTGATTAATCGGTTATTGGCAAGTATGATCCAAACTAGCTTTCAGTATCGGTAAAATCGACCTGTAGTTATTACCGTAGTCTGATCGTTTGTTAGATTGACCCACCAAACATATGCATAAGTAGGTTTGTTTGGATTTCAATTGCAATGAATATGAAAAGCTGCCATTCTGGTAGTAATAATGTCTTTTAATAAGCAGTAAATATTATAATAGGCATAAGTAATGCTCATTTGTCTGTATGGTATACACATATACAAATACAAAATAATAAACTAATCTAGCATTGGGAGGCATAATACATAATACAATCAATACATTTTAAATCATAATAAAATCATATTATACTGGAGGTCACTTCAGACAATGTCATGTCTGTTACACAGCAACCAGCCCACTTTAAATAAAAGACAAATTATGTGGCCTTCACAGAAAAAAACTCTGAACAACTGTCTAATCACTTGGGAAAAAAAATTGGGTGCATCTATTCAATAAAATTACAGAGTGGTGACTGAAATCATTTGAATAAGAAGCTAAAATCAGCGTTAGAGCATTCACATTATCAAGCCATTTTAACACTCATCATCCCATCTCTGAATCCTTGTAACTTTGCTTGCATAAACATTGACTTAACCTTTAAACTTAAGTTACTAACTTTAAATTCAGCTCTAAATGCCCCTAGTCATGTTAATATAGAATAGAAGGAATGAATAAAAGTATAGTAAATAGCTAATCTGGCAAAAAGAGATGTGCCTTGGCAGAAATAACTCCGACATCCTTTTAGAATGAGGCCAAAGCAAAAGACCCGTGCTTGAACCCTTGCTTCCACCAAAGGCGGTATGTTTGCTCTAGGCTTTGGCAGTGTCTCAAAATAAGGTCAAGACACCAAAAGAAAATGAGAGGAGTAAAAATTGGTGGAACAACTCTATCAAAGGAGGGTAGAAATACTCATTTATACGATTGGTATATAGACATACGTTTAGAACAGTACAACTTAAACATATACATACAGAATACAACTTTAAATAAATGTGAGCTTTCAACTGTTAAATGGTTCGATCTAAATTATGAAATGTTAACAACCTCTGGCTATTGTGAAATAATTAAGAAAATTATTTCTGCGCTATTATTAACTTTATAAACATGACTCTTTAATTAAAATCATCATAATAAAAAGAAATCTTGCTCGCATAGGTTCCCTGTGTTCTTGTGATTTATATTTGATTTTCTCACACTGTCTGATGTTCTTCAGAAAGAAACGTTGAATTTGATTAAGAGTTTCAGTCAACAACCGCTGTCTCAGAACAAAGTGTAATGAGACCGACACCACAGGATCTGTAAATCTGAAGGAAAGAAAATAAAACAAACAAACGTGTCCAGATCTCGGTGGCATGTTTGAGATGTTAGAAGGACTCCTATCAGCATCAGTAAGACGCTGCAGGATTTGGAGTCCTGCAGTTCACTTCACTTGCATGTGCCACAAGGCTTTCACATCATCACTTTCTCATTTGCAATCGATGCTTCAGGCTGTTAAGCGCCATGTCTACTGTGTCCCACGTGGCGGTGTTCTTTCGCGGAGCTAGCTAATGTGTTGTAAAGGATGCAAAACATCCACGCCAACACTTGTTTCAAGCTCTTTTCTCTCTTTTTCAATTACAGTTTCTTTTTTAATAGGTTTGAACCCGCTTTCAGTGATCTAAAAGCAGATGCTATTTCATAGCCTCTGCAAAACTCCAAAAATATAACACTTTGAAATGCAAATTCCGATTTGATCAAGTGGCATCTGCGTGATGCCACTAATAGTAGGTTGTGGAGGAACACCACAATTGTGCACACTTATGGCCTGGTAATAAGTCAGAAAATTGAACTATGGATATTTAGATCTCGGGATATTTTTACTGAGATAATTTTAGTAACAATTTTTTATGTAATTTCTGGGAGGCGTAAGAGCTTTCAAAACCTTTCCTTTTTTCGAACTTAATTCTTTATTCTTAATTCTTTAAAACTTCATTTGAAACTAAATAATCTATAAGTGACCTGTAATTAAGAGTTTTTTTCCTCCTTTGTGTCAATTAATTAATTGTGTCATTGAATATTTAATTCAAAATTTTAGTTTTTTTTTTTTTTTTTTTAGCTTTGCAGCATTGGAGATAAATCATAAATCCACAGTACTGTCTATCAATCTGTTAGAAAGTATAGTATAAAGTAAAGAGAGTATACATTACAGCACAGTGAAATTTGTTCTTCGCATGTCCCAGCTTGTTCGGAAGCTAGGGTCAGAGTGCAGGGTCAGCCATGATACAGCGCTCCTGGAGCACAGATCTGTCTATCTATATGTTATTAATGGGTCAGACATAAATGATTAGTTCATTTTGAACGAATCTTTAATGTAAAGAACGAGTAGTTTCAAAGACTAATCCGTTTTTTTTTTTACTGGATGCACATGAGCAAAGCATCGAAAAAACTCTGTAGGTTATGTACAGAAAACATAATTGAGTAATTCATCTCATGAGTCCTCTGGTCTGAGTCGTTTGTTCTTTTGTCATGTTATTCCTATAGACGCTACACAATGCAGTGGATCGTTTTTTAGATTGAAACTATGATTTTATTGCTACACAATGCAATGAGTCAATTTTTTTTTTTGTCAGAATATTGACAATATTGTTACAATAATTATATGAGGTAATACTATCGACCAGAACCTATGATACTTGAGCTACTTATTCTGTTTTTATAATGTTTCCTTTTCATTATTGCAACTATAGTTAAAGTTTATGCATGTATACGTGTTGGAGGATCTGCTTATTGAGAATGTAACATTTTATTTAATTTCTGATCAAAGTAACAAAATGAACAAAAAAAAAAAAGATTTGTTCATTTTGATGAAATAGATTAAAAAAAACAAGCCTACCTATCTATCTATCTATCTATCTATCTATCTATCTATCTATCTATCTATCTATCTGTCTATCTATCTGTCTGTCTGTCTGTCTGTCTCTCTGTCTCTCTGTCTGTGAGTTGATGAGGCAAAAGTGTACAAAAATGCACAAGGAAACAGTAAATATTGCTTAGTTTGGGTGGTCTACTGGTCGTCATATGATGCAGGATGTTATTTGTTCACTTATGACATGTCCAGTTTATGTTCAGTTTAGTGCTCCCTTCACCCCCACCGCCCACACCTTTTTAAAGAAATTACCCGAAATAACTTGCTCTTTGTCACAAATCCATCTCAACAGACACCTTATCCTGAAAGTGTGACATAAATGTATCTCCTGCCTTCAGGACAGGGATTTCATGTTCTCCAACACTCACACTTTTCAAATGGAGACTCTCCTGTCTCTGCCTGGTCCATAATAACATACTCGCCTGACAGATTACTTCCAACACCACTGGTTACATGTCGTGTAATGGAGGTGAAGGAGGCCTAGGTTAACACTCTTGTCTTTTACTGCATGCTATAAAGTACAGACACGTGTGTGTGTGTGTGTGTGTGTGTGTGTGTGTGTGTGTGTGTGTGTGTATGCGTGTGGCACGGTTTTCAAAAAACAGTCACCATAGTGGTGTCTAAAATGTGATTTAACCTGCCGTTGGCTGGGGACAGTATCTTCTCAGAAATAAAGTGTGGGATTCATCAGAAACTCGGCAGGACAGCACTGATTGGAACAAAGCCTTATCTGTGTTCAGTGTCAGCTGTCGTCCGCCAACCGACGAGCCACTCAAAGAAGGACAAATGTTTTGATTAGCAGTTCCTCCTGGTGTTGCCATGGATATACAAGTGCAACCAAGTTAGGGGTTGAAAGACTATCTCAGCAGAGAAGATGGAGGAGATAAGGAAAGGGGATGTAGGCTTAAGCTTTAATGTAAATTCGCATGGATTTGTCTGAGTGGATTCATGCAGCATACAGCCATAATTCATAGATGCTTAGTAGTACTGAGTCAGAATGTCTGGTATCTTTGCCATGCATAGTGGACAGACAGACAGTGTTTCATTACAAAATAAAAATAAACCTAAACAAACCAGACAAGGTCAATACAACAATACAACACATAGATAGAAGGTCAAGTTGTTGGTTAAACAAACAGAAATCAAACAAAATAGACAAAACAGGCAATTCAAGCTGCTCAGAAACCTTATGCACAAAATGCCCAAACTAAACATCACACAGACACAGTAACGGCCTTATTTAGTCTTAATCTTATACTTGGAATTCACATTTTATATTTTCATTATTTAAAAGTCCAGGTCAGCAGGCGTGAGTTTGAGCTTTTTACCCGGAACATAATTACACTGTGTTATTCAGTTTCTACCCCAATAAGAAATTCATTCTTTTAGCAACAGTTTTGTGTGCACTATGGCAACATCTCCACTAATAAGGATAAATTAAAATGAAAACCTTTTTAGATGTCCACACTTTCATTTTCAATCGTTTCCCAAAACGCTTAAGTCGCCGTTCTGTGAACGAGCAAAACATAAGACACTTTGACCTGCGTCATTTCCACCTGCCATTTATTTAATTTCCCGCTCTTTTAAATGGCGCGGCCATGACAAAATTGTTGCAGAATTCTTCCTTTTCACAGTCCATTTTCACTTTGGAGAGCGTTTTCGAAACGCCGTTTCCGTGAAGGCCAAAACGGCGAGAAAAATATGCGTTTTTAAATGCAAATGTATTAGTTTGGACATGGCCTATGTCTCTATGTGTGCTGGGAGCAAAGTATATTAAATTCCACACATCCATTACAAATGGAGCTGGTAGCTCAGTGGTTAAGGCATTGGACCTTGGATTGAAAGGGCACAAGATCAAATCCTTGCACTTCCATGCTGCAACTGCTGGGCCTATAACATTAAGCTGTAAATTGCCCTTGACTAGGGTGTCTACCAAATGGCGTAAATGTATTTTTTTTGTTAACTGCTACACCCAGACAAACAAAATCTTCACCTCTGAGCGTGTTATCATAATAACGATTATAACGAAGAATCTAATAACGACAAACACATATCCAAAAGGTTATTTTTTACAGCCAGCTATTTTTTTTTTACTGCTTTTTTTTCTATTTGCTTGTCAGCTATAAGCTCTATTTACTACTCACTTTTCAGTCAACAGAAAATATCAGGTATACTGATAGACCAAACCTCTACTGCCTCTTATCTTCCTTCTACTGAAGAACAAATTCTCAAAGGCTTTAAAGTGACATGAAGATGTCAAAAAATATAGCGAGAGCTTGTTGGGTTCATGGTATAGAAAATAATTCACAAATCTGGTATGAAGTGACCAATATAACCATGGCACTGAATAACTGAAAAGATGTGTAACAGTAGATGTTCTTTCTATTTCTTTCCCTCTACTGTTTATGATGGAGTCAGAGGTTTTTTTTTTTACATCAGAAAAATGTGTTGCCATATAAAATAAAATAAGAACAAAAAATTAAATTTAACTGTTTTCTACTTGGTCGTGAGGAAGCCAAAAACGGGTGTTTAAAGCAAAGGCTAACGAATTGTTCTAGACATTTTACAAATTGCAAAGCCTCAGTCCCACCACACCCATTGTGTTCTTCCTAGAGCATTTTAAACTTAATTATTTTAAAGATTTTACTGGAATAAAATATGAATGGCAGACTCAGGAATTTGTTTAGGGGGAATTCTCTATTGGCTAAAAAATGCACTGCTTTAATTGCTAATACAATTTATCTTAACTATTTGCCACCTCCCTGTTCGCCATCTCCTGTCTCCCGTAACAATTAAATGAAGCTAACAAATCATTGCACTTCTCATTTTTAAGTGGATGGGGATTAGAAAAGCCCAAATAGGCCTGGCTAATTTGTTATATCTTAATTTCACTTCACAGCACTAGCCAGGATAGGTGGAATGAAGACATGTGCTCTTATAGCATAATTTATCATCCGTAGATGACAAAAGGACACGTGAAGGAACTGATGCAATAAGCGAGTTCGCAGGAATAATAATCTGACGGAATTCTCTAAATCACCTAAACAAGAGCAGCACCTTGGAAAAGGACTTGTTCTCCAGATCATAATATTCAGTCATTTTTTTTGGACAATCGTTTCTAATCGGTTTGGAGAACGACCCCTGGTAACGAAAGCCTCGCTGCTTATTAGGAATTTTTTCAAACATGGCATCATGTTAGATTTAGAATTTTATACACATTAAAAACTTTCCTTCAGTCTTGCAATAAAAATCATCCTCTGGGGCTATTTAGCTCCTAACTCTTTGATCTGTCGTCATATTTAATATTCATCAAAGTAAGAGAAATCTGTGGATCAGAGTTCATGTGATGTGAAAGAATACTTTCAAATTTGACTCTTAGAAATATATTAGCAATGCGAAATATTTCAGCTATGGGAATTATCAGCTATTAAAGAGATGAGAAATAAACTTGGTGTATATACGGGGTATATACAGATGAACAGCTATAGATACAGATATTACTATGCATAAGACTTATGTATAGTCAACAATGGGCAATATTACTTATTTACACATTGTGTGTAGATATAGTTTAATTATTTGTGTATTCTTTTAAAATACTGTGTAAACTTGTGACGAAAGCTGACTCTAGGAAGCGCACGAGAATTCCAGTGTTCAGGTACTGCAACGTACCTGTACAAATGGCAATACTTGAAACTTGAACAAAAGTATGTGGACACCAGTCCATCATACCACATGTTGTTCTTTCCCCAAACTGTTGCCAGACAATTGTATAGAATGTCTTTTTTTTGCTGTATTTTCCTTCACTGGAACTAAAAGCCTCAAACCTGTTCCTGATGACAATGCCCCTGTAAACAAAGCGAGCTCCACAACACAGTGTTGGAGCAAAAGAGCCTGAGTGTCCTGCAAAGATCATTCACCTCAACCTCAACCTCTTTAAACACACTTTAGAATGCACTGGAACACTGATTTCACCCCAGACGTCCTCACTGGACCTCACTGCCTAGTTTCACAAACTCTCTTGTGGCTAAATGAGCCACAAATCCCCACAGCTACACCCTAAAATCTAATGGAAAGATTTTCCAGATGTGAAGAGACAAGATTGTTATGACTGAAAATTGGGACTATGTCTGGATTAGAATGTTTACTGGGCACATTGTAGTTAGATTTAACAATTCTGGTTTTATAAATGTGCAAATTTAGAAATGCATTCTGATTCTGATTAAAACCTTGGGTAACCTGTTACATCTGGTTTACATTTGCACATTACAATCTCATAGACTCTTACATTTGGTGACACAAATAATTTATAGTCAAATAAACATTTTAGCTGTACACCTTTCTAGTGGCTAAACAACTCCAAGTAACAATTTTCAAACTTTGCCAAATATGAATATTATTCCCACAATTAATGTACTTAATACATAAATAATTAAAGTTTGAATTAAATACATTAAAGGTTTCGCAATATTAGCCGTTTATCAGGACTGACTACCATACGAGCTTCTGTGTACTACTGTATTACAGGAATTATCTCTTATTAGAATGAGAGCACTCACATAAACCTGTGATTCGATTTCCTTTGTAAGAGTTAGTGTTGTAGAAAATTCACCAACACCTTCTGATCAATCAGAGTTAAACCTTCATCAGACCTGTAGTGTTTTACACAGTAGTGCTGATCTGAGGGGAAAAGAAAACGCTGCCTTCTTTTGGTACTAAATATATTGTTTGTTACCTGGACTAGAATAATGTGCAAATCTGATTGGAAAGGTTTTGCTATGGAAACTTTTTATTTGCAAAATATGACATGTCTATGTGTTTACACAAGACTGAAATTCATATGTGCACTAAATTGATCACCCTCTACGCACACACACACACACACACACACACACACACACACACACACAAACTGTGACTTCTGCTTTATAAGCTGATGGAAGTCAGAATTATAATGATCTAAATAAGTAAAGCTATTCTTCACTCTATCCTTTGCTCCCTCCTTCTATCTTCATATCTTTTCTACCTGATGATTCTGTAATCCATCCTCTCTTTCTCTCTCTCTCTCTCTCTCTCTCTGTCTCTCTCTCTCTCTCTCTCTCTCTCTCTCTCTCTCTATATATATATATATATATATATATATATATATATATATATATATAAACATGTGTGTGTGTGTGTGTGTGTGTGTGTGTGTGTGTGTGTGCGTTAGAAGGGTGATCAGTTTAGTGCACATATGGATTTCAGTCTTTCTATAGAAGTCTGGTATGAACAACAAATCAGGTTGAAAAAAAGAGTAACATTAATAAAACAGTTTGACACAAAAGCCGTTTTATAGTTATGAGGCCTGGGAGCAGTTTTTGGTCTGATTTGATAAGATTTGGAGGAGCGATACAGGCCGAAAAACAGATTCAATAACACTTAATGGTATTTTATGTTTAGCTTTCTTCCTTTCTCTGAGGATTATGTGAAAGATGCCCCCTCCCATCTCCTCTTTTCCACTCATCAACCCCAAGGCCTCTTGCATCTCCCGTTTGTCATTTTTAGGACTCATCATTACGAGCGATCTGTCTTGATTTTCACCATGGAAGCGATGCCGTTGCCTGTAACGCGCTGTGCTTCTGAAGGCATAAACGTGGCATCTTGCTCACTCGCTAATCTTTATTTCACTTGTTTGCCTTGTGTTTGCAGCGGTGCAGACAAATCTTCATTAGAGCTCGAACCATCATATTGCAATCGGGCCGGCCGGGACTGGATCGTATCAGCTTATTTGTTTTTTAGTAGAGTATGCGGAACGGGAAATGAGCTTGTACATTCAGATCAGGAAAAATGAAGACCACCCCCTCCCAATCACACACACACACATGCATGCACACATAAATCTAGTCTTATATTACCAATGCTGCTGGCACAATGTTTATTTGACTATTAGACTATTGTTGCCAGCTGTGCCTTAGGGAGCCGACGTGTCTCTAGTGATAAAACATGCCAGGTTATGAGTCCTGAAGTTTGAATTTTTCTTAACAATCCAGATAATTGTGTAGAGGCACGATAAAGTAGGAGGAACCATGTAAGTCTTATTATAGGCTTTTTGCATTTACCCACACTGCATAGAAGTAGCAGTGTTGGAATATCCATCGGAACATCCAATTTGAGTAAAAGACTTTTTCTTCTTTTTTCTTCTTCATTTATTTTATTTATTAGGGCTACTATCTAATCTCACGTTAATATCTGCCTCTGAACATCCCACTGTGTAAAAAGTGACAAATGCAGTCTGCCTAAAAATGTCCAAAACCTCACTGGCTAAGTGCGATCTCCCCACACAAAGAATGTCATGCTTTGATTATTGTCGGGTTTGCGGCATGCTGTTGTGAAACGGCCTAATTAGTTCACTTTGTAATCAGATACCTGCTGTCAAAATGTTGCCGACGCTCCTGCTCCATCACATCGCCATTAAAACAGACAAGATAGCTTGCATAATCTGTATAGAAAACAGTGGACAACAGTTTATATATATATATATATATATATATATATATATATATATATATATATATATATATATATATATATATATAAACTGATCAAGTATAACATTATGACAGGTGTGAATAACACTGATTATCTTTTCATCAGGGCACCTGTTAATGAGTGGATTTATTAGGCAGCAAGTGAACATTTTGTCCTCAAAGTTGACGTGTTAGCAGCAGGAAAATTTTATTTGAAAAGAGTTTGACGAGGGCTAAATTGTGACGACTGGGTCAGATAATCTCCAAAACTGCAGGTCTTGTGGGATGGTTCTGGTCTGCAGTGCTCAGTATCTATCAAAAATAGTTAAAAGAAGAAGGAAAGGGGTGGGAAGTAATGTACTTTGTTACTGTACTTATGTAGATTCTTCTAGTATCAGTACTTTACTTCAACTTTTTACTTTCACTCATTCAATTTTTACACAAATATCTGTACTTTCTACTTCTTACATTTTAAACCAGACTCATTACTTAAGTTCTAATCTATTTGGTGACACGATCAATATTTTTTCTTTTCATTGCGCTCTGTTTTCAGCCCATCAACCTATTTCTTTTCATTGATCAGCTTTTTCAATTTACCACTGGTGTATCATTTCCTGCCTCTCACACACCACTGATGTAGGCTAGTTTACGAAGATAACAATGAGCAGGCAGAAAGAAACAAGAAGTGTGGAATTAACGTGGATGAGACAGAGGGAGACAGTGATGTAAACAATGACTGATCATCACCTGATCATCATCATCTTTTCTCTGCTTGTGTTCTATATAGTAGATGTTCAACCTGGATACATTCATTAGGTAACAAAATTAGAAATGAATTTGTATTTATATGAAGTGAGGTCCAGCGTGACACTTAAACAGGTAGTAGTAATGGTTAAGTACATGTCAGAGCCCAAACTTCTTTACTTTAACTTGAGTGAAAAAGTGTAGTCAGAACTTTTAAAACATGAGTATCTGAACTTCTACTTGAGTGAAGGATGTGTTTACTTTTGCGACCTCTAAAAGGAACAATGGTAGACGTGGGGAGCAAAGGCTGGTCCGTGTGCTCCGATCCAACAGACGAGCTGCTGTATCTCAAATTGCTTAAGAAGTTAATGCTGTTAATGTTCGATTGGTCAGGACTGTTTTGGCAGCAAAAGGGGGACCAACACAATATTAGACAGATGGTTATAATGTTAGGTCTGGTCAGTGGTCATAAAGTTATGCCTGATTAGTGTACATTAAATCTGTCTCTAAATGCATCCTGAAGTGTGTAAAGGAAACATATAATTCTACTTTATAAAATAAGCTTCAGAGTGTGTATATACACACACACTTAAATGATCATATTCATTCATTCATTTGCCCTATCATCTACTATACTGATCAGTGCTGCATAGTCACTATATTTATTATTTTACTGCCTTGCGCTAAATGTTTGCACACATTAGTTGTGTGTTTTTGCCCTACCTTGTGTTAATTTATGTGGTTTTATGTAGAACCTTGTTCCTGGAGGAACATTGTTTAGTTTTACTGTGCACTGTACTTTATATGGCTAAAATAACTACAAAAAATCCTACTTGACTCGAAAAAGCAATTACTGCAAAGTTCTTGCTCCATTTGTGTTTCCCGAAAAGTTCAGAGGTGCCTTTAGGACTTTAGGACTGCAAAAGTATTGCATATCAGAAGCAGGTATGATTGGTGGCGTATTCCCCCCCTCCAAATATATAATAGATCTAATAGATTTTCAGAATAAATGGCGCAGAGGCGCATGGCTGCCTTTTATGCGTGGCGCATTTGCCTTGGGTTAAGCACCTGAAATGTCACCACCTCATCCATTCACATATTAATGCCTTCCATCTGATCCGGCGCTGATAGATAAATGAGATCTGAAATGCACTTGTGGCAATGACCCCCACTTTCTGATAGGAATGATCACTCAAAGGTCGAGCTGCTCAGAACTGACCCTGAATTATGCATTTATTAATCGGAAATGAACTTCGGTCCACGTTCTGTAAAATATATATGAGGACTGTTTAAGTGAACGAATGTACACAGACTGTCCACTTTATTAGGAACAGTTTCATTCTTAAAAATGCGATTTATTATTCAACGGTTTCAGGGAAGGTTGAATAAAAATGAGGGAAAAAAACAAGGAAAACAGGAAGCGTTCAGTGAGCAGCAAGGTGGAAATGATGAATTAAATGATGATTGAGTAGAGGTTGAAGCTGCCAGTAACTTAATAGGCACTCTTCACAACTGCAGTGAGCTGTAAAGTATCTCTGAAGGGGCAATACGAGGTGGTATCAAAATATTTCGAGACGGTGATGTGCTGTTCTGACCACTTGAGTTACCATGTCTGCGATTTCATCGTGGACAGCAAGTTAGAACCAATAGCAAATGTGAAATTCTGCGTGAAACTGGGCAAATCTGCAACAGAGACGTTTGACATGACATCGTTCGAGCTGTTTTGATTGGCACACACCTCAATAGCGGAAAACATCACTGAAAGACGATGAGAGATCAGGAAGACCTTCGACAAGCTCAACCCGCGTAAATGCCGAAACCATTCAGCAACTTGTGCACTATGATTGGCGGAGAACAATCCACATGATCTCACTTCCGCACAAACCCTACTCACCAGATTTCGCGCTTGCGGACTTCATCCTTTTTCCAAAGAGCAAGAACCAGTTCAAAGGCCATCGCTTTGACACCATTGCGGACATCCAGCAAGAGTCACAGAAGGTGCTTGACAAACTTCAAAAGGAATATTTCCAGGACACATTCCAGAACTGGCAGGGACACTTGGAGCGCTGTATTGCTGGTATTAAAGGTCTCTAAAAGTGGATAAATAAAGTACTTTCTTGCAAACAGAGCTAGTCTCAAAACTTTTTGATACCACCTTGTATGTTAAACCATGAGGGAGTAGAGGCTACATCAACAGAAGACCACATCAGGTTTTGGTTCTATCAAGAAAGAACAGAAATCTTAGGCTACAGAGTGCACATGCTCACCCAAACTATAAAATGTTGCTTGAATGTTTTTCCATTGTTTTGCAATTGCTTCAGTCTAGCACCCACAGGACTAATTGATACGATTTGCGGATATATAGGTGTTCCGAATAATATAGATAGTGATTTTATGTGTTTACTTCTTTTAGGATGAAATCCTAGAGCCAAAAAAACCCTTATAATTCATCTCATCAAAAGCTTTTCGAGTGCATGCTTATACCCCTCAACCCCTACTGCCAGCGAAAAAGCACGATGAAACAAACAAATTTACATATAATGTGACCTGGCATGATAAGAGCATTGCCTCTCGCTCTGAGGCTGTGCTGATTAATAGATGTTCTTTCTGCGGGATTGTCAAATTAGTGATTGCGCTGCGGATAATTATGTGTGTCAATCACGGCGTGGCACCTTGACGATCTCGCCGGCAGTGGATTATGCGGAGACGGAGTGATCAAGGCCATGAGAACGGCTGCGTCTCCCATGGGGAAGGGCGCCGGCGTAAATTTACCCCGTCAATCAGCGCTCAGCCCTGGATGCCTAGTGCAAGGTCGAGTCAGCGGGCTCAGTAGCAGGAAGCGTGAAACTGCAAGGATTTGATCTCGTTTTGGCTGTTTTGATCATTCTCCATAATTTTTAGTAATTAAGTAAATGAATAGTATTGCACCCCTATTAAGAATTTCAAAATAATAAATCATAATTACACATGGAGCTGAAGTGTAATTTGGAATATATTTATGTGACAGAGTGTAATAAGGGTGAATGTAATTTAATAATAATAATAATGATAATATTAATAATAATAATAATAATAATAATAATAATAATAATAATAATAATAATAATAATAATAGTATTTATTTATTTATTTATTTGTTTACTTTTATTCCTTTAATACCACAATGGCTTGATTTAAATTTTAGTATTTCAAGAACAGCATGTCACACCCTTTATCCTTTTCTAGTTACATTTCATGTTTCGAAAAAGCATTTTTTAATTGTTATATTTATTATTATTTTAGACAGCCTTCCTTCATCATCCTTTCTTACAGCTGAAACAAACAATCATACAAAAGAAACAAAAAAATTATGTATTACTGATAAATAAAAGACAATCGGGGGAAAAAAAGACTCCTATGTCCATTGTAGTGGAAAAACAAACTGACCATTATATGAAGCACTGACACTGGAAACTCTTTGACACACTGTTAAATAGAACGTTTTAGCATATTAACATGTTTTTTTTTTTTAATTATTATCTTTCATATTATCATTATTTTGTTCATATTATCGTTCTTTTTTGAATGCTAGTTATTATTGTTGACGATGTTATCTGACAAGACTGAGCACTTATAAATATATATTTATATAAACCTTGCTGCTACTGTAGAGCATCTCCACACTATCTAGAAATGACAATTTAACAGAACTGTGGTATAAAAAATGCTAATAAAAATATCTGAAGCATTAATTATTCATCTGATGTATCTACTATTTCTGCTCATGATTAGACTATGCATGTTTTTTTTTTATTATTTCCATGAGAACAGGCATAATAAATGAAAGATAAACTATTTGATTAGATGCATATACTTCAATCATCTCTCTTTCCATTTGTAATGTACTAATTAAACTTATATAGATGCTACTAGTTATTACATTTGCATTTACATTTGCGGCATTTAGCAGACGCCCTTGTCCAGAGCGACGTAGCAATGAATAAATCTACACTGGTACACTAGATTACAAACTTAATAGAAATATAACTCTTGAATTCTACAAAGCAAACTTGGTAAGTGCTAATTTTAGTGTTTCAGGAAGAGGTAGGTCGTCAACCGTCACTTGAATATAGCCAGGGACTCCGCTGTACAGACATCTAGGGGACGTTCATTCCACCACCTCGGTGCCAGAACAGAAAAGAGCCTTGAATTATACTTACCTCTCATTCTGAGAGTAGGTGGTACCAATCTAGCAGTGCTGGAGGATCTCAGACAGCTTGGTGCAGTGCGAGGTGTGATGAGGTCTCTGAGGTAGGATGGTGCTGGTCCATTTTTGGCCTTGTAGGCAAGCATTAGTGTTTTGAATCTGATACGTGCAGCTACGGGAAGCCAGTGAAGGGAGCGCAGCAGTGGGGTGGTATGGGAGAACTTGGTCGTGCAGCTGCGTTTTGGATCATTTGCATTAGATAGCATTCAGAGGAGGATCTGCCAGCAGAGAGTTGCAGTAGTCCAATCTTGAAATGACAAGAGACTGAACAAGCACCTGGGCAGCCTGTGTGGACAGAAATGGTCGAATCCTTTAAATGTTGTAGAGCAGAAATCGACAGGAACGAGCCACATCAGCGACATGTGAGAAGAAGGACAGTTGATTGTCCATAGTTACCAGTGGCAGTGGCTGAAGGGCAAAGCAGTGTGTCATGAAGAATTATTTGAGATCTTGACCTGGAGATGAATTACCTGGGATGACCAGCAGTTCTGTTTTGCTGAGGTTGAGTTTCAGTTAATGAGCACTCATTTATGAAGGTATGTCTTTCAAGCATGCCGAGATCTGAGCAGAAGCTGTGGTATCTGATGGAGGGAAAGAAAAGATGAGTTGAGTGTCACCTGCATAGCAGTGGTAAGAAAACCCATGTGAGGATATGACTTCACCAATGGAGTGGGTATAGAGGGAGAAAAAGAGGGGACCAAGTACCAAGCCTTGTGAAAGTTAAGGTCTGGCAGATTTTCTGAAAGCCAGGGTGTGGGACAAGAAGTCTTCTTAGGTTTTGTAGTCAAGGGGCAGAGGAGGTTCCTGGTTGAGGAAAGAGATGAGAAGAAGGAGTCAGTAGCAAAGTCCAAGGGTAGAGAGGAAAAGAGTCAGGAAGAGATGAAAGAGTACAGAAAGCTGTACTCTTTGGTGTTACTAATATACACCATATGGATAAAAGTATCACAAGGGCACATTATTTTTCAGCAATATGTAAATCTTTCCCAAACTGTTGCCACAAATTTGGAAGCACACAATTGTACAGGATGTATGTGGATGTGGTATCATGAAATTTTCCCTTCATTTGAACTAGAAGACCCAAACGTCTACCAGCATGACAAAGTTTCTGTACAGAAAGAAAGCTCCATGAAGATATCCTTTAACTAGGTTGGAATCAAACCATGAGTGGCCTGCTATAGAGCTATTGAACACCTAAACCCCTTTGAGATAAACATGAATGCTGACTGCACCCCAAATCTCCTCACCTCACATACATCAGTACCTGACTTTACTCACACCACTGTGGAAAAAAATTATACAAACATCTCCACAAGCACACTTCAAAATCTGCTGAAACATCTTCCCAGAAGAGTGGAGGTTATTAATAAATATGGAATTTGCTGTTTAAAAAAAACATTTTTTTGGCCAGTTTTGGCCAGGTTTCCATAAGCTTATGTCGATATTTTGTGTATAACCACAATCACAGTAAAGTCTGGTTAGATGGTTGGTCAGATGGGTATCGACTTTAAGCGCATGTCTTCCTGTTTAAGCTTTAAGTGAAAGAGTACTGCAGAGCATTGAAAGCTGCAGTCAGCAGTGATTGATTCAGCCTTTAGCACAAATGTGATCGGGAGAATTCATTTGCCCCAAAGCAGCCTCTGATTTCTACTTGCTTTTGTGTTCATTGAGTGCAACGAGTGCGGACGTCCTTCAAGAAGCTCCACAAGCTCAGGTAAAGCACAAAGAAGTTTTCATGCATTTGGAAAATGGGTCTATGACCATTTAAGCTATTGTGATATTAGATGTTATAGATTGATAATGAAATTATTCAAAATGAGCAAATCATTAATTCTCAATGTCACACACAATTATACATGTGCTTAAAGACGGATAGGAAACTAGGGGGTGCAAGACAATATCGATAGACATGAGTATCACGATATTTGGTTTGCCGATACTGCATCAATTCCCAAAATTAAAAAAAAAAATATTCATTGCAGTTGTTTCTTTTTGAGTTTATATCCCAACCACTAGATAGCCAGCAGTCTTCTTATCTCTGAAGGAAGTACTAGCATAAGAGCATGCCGTTAATATTAGCTTTAATATACACCAGTTTCTGGGGGTGTAAAAATGATTAGGTGTATTACTACATATCCGATTCCTAAAATAAGCAATATCCCAATATATCATTTTGCTTATGGTATCGCAATGTATCGCAAAATAATGTATCACAACTCCCAGATTCTTTCCAATACACATCCCCATAGGAAACCGCATTCATTAAATTCTTTTCTTTCTTTTTCTTTCCATGCAGTGTTTTCTTTATACTCCAAACCTGCCATGCAGAAAAGAGTTTTCTGCCTGTTTCTTGTTTTCTGTCGACTCGCAAAGCTCAAGCTTGCCAATTCAGGAGGTCAAACCTTGCTTCGACAGAAAGCCAAAATCATCTGCTACCAGAAATGAATGTGCTTTTCACGTCCTGCCTAATTTCTGTTCCAATGGAGTGGCTTTTACGCAGGCTTTTTTATTTTGCTGATCTCCTGTATACAAATCGATGTCAAAAATCAAAACAGCGAAACCGTGAAACCTCTGAGATCTGTCTATATTATTAATTTATAACCACACAAAGAGCATAAACGGAGTACAAATTGACTAGTACTTGAACAAACTAGACACGAGACACAAGCAGTAACTGTCAAATCGCAGCACCCAGCAGCACTCAGACTCCAACTGACAAAACATTCGCACACTCTACTGCTCACAATCACCCAGCTATACAAACACACACACACACACACACACACACACACACACACACATTTTAAAAGATTTTTGATCATACAGACATGGCAAAGTTTACACTCTAGTACATTTTTATATTGCTGTTTAGCCTGATCGCATTTGATCGCAGATTTTACGATTTTAAATATATTAGTCATGCCTCCTAATGCTAGATTAGTATTTTATTTTGTTATGCACTGTACAGACAAATAAGCATTACTTTTCATGAGATATATTTCTATTAAAAGAACATTATTACTATCATAATGACCATTTCATATTCAGTGCTATTGAAATCAAAACATTTACATACTTATGCATATGCACATGGTCGGTGGGTGTATCTAATAGAATTAGGTTGATTTTACCGATACTTAAAGTTAAATTGTATCGTTTTTAACCAAATAAATCTATCAATATTTTTTTTATAAATGGATACTGGATAAAAAACAAACAAACATAACACTCCATCTAAAATAGTACTGAACTTTATTGCAAAAATAAAACAAAACAGTACTGAATCATAAAAATGTGATAAAGAAAAGAAATATGAGTATTAATAATAATAATATTAATAAAATATAATAATAATAATATCGCTCTGTGCAACGCTTTCTCACTTGTAACAACAAAAAGCATGTGGCGTCATTGATTTGCCCCTAGAGGCCGCTCTTGTAATGACAGCGGACCGGAAGCCGGAAAAACTACCTGCATGGATTTTTGCAGAGGGCCGATAGTTCTGGCAATCTATCGGTGCATCGACCTCTATTAATACCTACAGGAGATTTTAGTTTGAAAGCCAAACTTTTTTATTAAATACAAATATGATATAAATAAAACATTTAAAATGAAAATTTCTAAATATGTCTCTGGCATTGTTCAGAATGCTGTTTCCTATATAGGGGGGTTGTTATAATTTGGGGACCCCTGATGTAGTTGATCCATTTCTGCCCCTGTTTTTTTTTAGTCTGCCATCTCTGCCCATCTTTAGTCTGTAGATCATTTGAACTTTGTTTTTTAACCTCACACACATTAATTCAGATCTTTCTTTCTGTTTTTCATTACAGCTGCAAAGCTACAATTGTATCTGCACTTAAAAAGCATACTAACCAGCAAGCTGATGTTGCTGCTGATGCTTTGAATAGAAATTGAATTTTATTATTATTATTTTTATTTTTATGTTGCCCTCCCTTGCTCTTTTAAGTTAGCACATTGTAGAGCAAATTGAGGCTTCTCGAAAAAAAAAAGGAAAAAAAAGAAAAAACCCCACACAATTTAAAGCTGTAGCTAAAAAACAAATCACAGAGAATTCGATTTCGGGTTATTCCGTCATTCTTTTGACTTTCACTTCACTTTAACTTGCTGTTTCTAACCCCTGCACGGATACAACGGTGAAGTGGGATTCTATCAAATAACTATGAGAAACAAGAGGGGAAAAAAAAAAGAAACAGATATTTACACGTTGTACTCTCATGTCTTGTACTGACATGTATCACTGTAAAGGAAAGAAAAATGGAGAAAAAACCAAACTATGGATGTAAAGCGAGCACTTCACTTTGATAAGCTATTAGTAATGCTCTTATTGCTAGAACACTGCTCCCAAAACCGTTCCGAAAGCAGTGAAGTGAGCGCAGACCCGATTTCTCTCGGATGCATTTCGAAGCCCGTTAATGCTCTTCACCGCTTTAAGCGCCGCTGTCGTTTAGGGCACGCGGAGCCCTGCGGAGCCCTTCGTTTGGTTTGAGCAGAAGACGAGCCTGAGGGACTGGTGAAGTGTCAGTCCGCATCTTCTTCATGCCAGAACACACTTGAGAGCTGATTCTCATGGAAAAAATACATTTCTGGCGTCATCCCTCTTCCCCTCTTCGCGTGTTCGCCCCCATCGCTGCTTCATGGAACATCTTAGTTAATGTTTATTTAGGGAAAGTCAGGGAGAGGAAGAGAGAATTATAGACACCACTGACAAGTCTGTAAGAAGATAGCACTCTATTAAAATCAATACTCACCAGCACACACACACAAGCCTGCTGTACTCTATTGTTTGGAGACAGTATATTTGTGAAACCTTTTTTAAACATTTGCCATTAACTCTATTTGTTTCATTAACTTTGCCTCACCAGGTGATAAAAATGAGACGTGTACAATACACATCTGTCGACATCTGAATTACAACACACCATGTTAATCCTGGCTTCTTATTCGCCGTCTTTTACAAACACTAATGTGTAGATCCAGGCCTCTGAGTGTTCACGTGTTGGTTTCTCTCCCACCGCTCATCCCCACGGTGTTCCTCTTCTGGTTTTACCAATCGGCTGTTAGACGTGAGCATGCTCCTCACTGCGCTGTGTGCCACGCTCAACTGGCAACGCAGCTGGCACTCTTACAACATGACAGAGGAGGAGGAGGAAGGCTGAAGATACGGCCATCTGGGCAGTGAAGCAGAAGGCTCACAGATGCGACCGAGCTCAAAAAACAAGACAGAGGTTTTTTTTTCCTTCTGGAGCTTACAGCACATGTTAGCTCTCTATACTCGTCCAGGTGGTGGACAAATTATCACCCCGAATGATCTCACTAATCATTTTCTTTTATTAACATGTGATATTTAGTGGTTCTTTCTGCAGTCTTATACAGTCTATGTGGTTAGTTCTTCTTTAATTGGTTAGTGAGCTAAAATATCCACACTGATGATAGAGGTGCCCGATAGATTTAGTTTAGTCACGTCATCCCCACTTGAACCTGCAGCACTTTAGTCTTTTGGTCCTCTTTTCTTGTACACTCTGCTCAAACAGGTCAGATTACAAAGCTTTTGAGGTTTTCATGCTTATACCGCAAGCAACATCGTCACTCCTGTCACGTCCTAGACCACTAACTAACCTTGCTAATTCTTGCTGCTGTAACTCCTTCTACTTGCTGCAATAAGTATACATCCAACCCGTCTAGCTGCCTAGTCTTACGCCATGTCCACACTAATACTAATAATAGTTCATTTGAAAAAATAACAGGTATTTTTCTCTCCGTTTCGTCTTTTCATCCACACTGTGATTGTTTTTAGTTATAGAAAACGTAGCTTTTTGAAAACGCCCTCCATAGTGGATCAATTTGAAAAATGCTGTTGTTTTTGCATCGCAGTGTGGACTGTGAAAACGTGGCTTTAGAAAACAATGACGTGTTTTTAATAATTGGGGCCTGTTTTTTCCTCAAAGAGTGGAATGTAAATAAACGCCGGGTGGAAATGACGCAGATCGAAAAGTCTTATGTAAGCGTTTCCAGGCGTTTCAGTGTGGATGAACAACTTTTGGGAAATAATCGATAAAAAAGTGTGTTCTTTTTTTTATTTTTATTTTTTTTAATGAAAATGCTATTTTCAAAATTGTCCTGATTATTGTGGACATAGCCTAAGTCACTTGAAAAATTATTACCTATAGTACAATGATTAAAGTAATATTAGGTTTTGGTTACTGGGATTTGGTGGCTTAGTGTTTAAGGCATTGTATGTAGGTCGTGACTTCAAATCTCAGCCACACCAAGCTGCCACTCCTGGGCCCCTGATCAAGACTCTCAACCCCAGAGCTGCTCAGTTGTATGAATGAGATAACCACTGAATTCTCGTTCATGTCTGTGGCTAGTTTATCTGTGGACTTTCTGCCTAGGTTTTAAGAATTGTGGTAACTCTGAGTAACTTCTGTAGAGTACCTCTGAGGGCATTGCAGCATCCCAATTAATTTCTGCAGCGGTAGACTGCAATAATTAGCAGTGAACAGGACTTGTATACATGAGGTGGTGACTACATTCAAGAAAGTGTTTGTCGGGATTATGGCACTATGTTTTGTGTCACACCGCACCTCACTAAACAATGTCTCATAACTTTCTTTGCACCTGTTAATGAGCACTGGTATACAGTATATGCCTCACCTTACACTGCCTTCATTTTCTCATGTTTATTATGCATGTTGTACGGTGAAGATTATGTTCCTCTTGTTCCAGTTACTTTACATGCGTTCTTTTTGGTGTTTTGCACCATAAATAATTATCTGCACTTACGCCCGTAAATAGGTCCTGAAGGCCATGCTGGGGATACAAGTTTGTAAGACTTCATGCAGCACTTCTAAGGAGATAAATTTGAAATGTAAAAAGCATTACTGATTATACGCACACACTGTAGACATTCATTTAATTAATACACATGTAGCATGGATGAAAAGAGAGAATTATGAGGAAGGGCTGTTGTTTTTCCCTTCATCACTGTTGGCTTTGAGCCATGATGAACGAATCCTTTGCAAATAATCGCAAGCAAATACACATGCACACATACAGAAAAGGCATTACAATTAAATAAGTACTGCCACTTAGGGGCAAAGCCTACTAGGCTTGAATGATGAAGTGTGCAATATATGTGATGATATTCCCACTCCATTTTTTTTTTTCTCCTTTTGTGTGTGTCTTGATTTAATAATAGGAAAGCAGATTGCAGGATCCGCCGGGGAGAATTTGTATAAATCAATCTGCGGACGTGTGTTTACCTCTTAACAAGCCTATCTATCACATCACACTCGGAGAAGGATAGAAGGCTGAGGGACTATTTTTCACCTAATACAATACTTTCACGCCGCCGTTCCTGTGATCAATTACATCGCCGTGTTATTTTGGTGCGACTTGAATTTTTTCTCTTCCCGTTCTTATCTACAGAAGTCTCGTTCTCCGCACGTCTTCTTTTCTCTGCTTGTAATCTGAAAAAAAAAGGTATAAGTAGCAATTGTGCTGTCCTCAGATGTCTTAGAGAAAGCTTAAATAACCCCAGCTTTGTCTTTAGATTGCGTGTGTGTGTGGGGAATAGATATTAGAGACGGTTGAACAGTTCAGCACCACAGCCATCAATCCGCTCCATTACATTTCTTTACAAGCACGCATTTCTCCATCCTGCCCCGTGTAGCAGTGACAAACCATAGGGCTCATTATTTCTTTATGTGTCAGTGTGGGAGACATGGTAATAAAGGCATGGTACAGTGTAAAATGAAAGACATTCAACCTACTGCATTGGAGTGGATCTATTTCTGAGAAGATACATGTATTTACATGCTCATATAACCTTAACATATCATTCAGCGATGTGATAGGATGTAATGGGCTCATGTGACACCTTGATGGTAGGAAAGACCAATTTCGAATGGCTTAACAGAAAACAATCTTCCCCACACAACCAAAGAAAAAGAGGCGTGCTGGAATGTAAAAGCTTTCATAAAGATGAACTCAGGTACATTTTAGGAAAAATTTCCATGGGAATTTCATCTGGGGGATTTTTTTTTACATATTCCAAGTTGGAAAATTACCAGGAATTTATTGGAATTAACTAGAAATTTGGGAAAATGTATATAAACTGTATCATATACAAAAATAAATAGCAACATTTAGTTTGGTCATAAGTTCCCTGGTGGTCTAGTGGTTAGGATGCGGCGCTCTCACTGCTGCAGCCCGGGTTCTGCAGCTCGGAACCAACCCCAGTCACTCTTGGTGCCGGTCCCAAGCCCAGATAAATGGGGAGGGTTGCATTATTAAGAGCATCCAGCATAAAAACATGTGCCAAATCAAACATGCGGATCACGAATACGGATGATCCACTGTGGCGACACCTAACAGGAGAAGCCAAAAGAAAGAATTTTGTTTGGTCATAAGCTGACATGCATGCAGGAAAAATGCATTTTTTTAACTTTAATTTAATTGTTAGTATAATTTTGTTGCACAATTATCGCACAAAGAAGTTTTAAACCTAATAAAACATTTATAATATGTATATATTTTATGGGAATACTCACCAAGATAGACATTTTTGACAGTGTTTTGTAAACATGATTCAATAAAATATGTGTGTCATGTTATAGAGAAATGCACGGTGCATGTATGGGGTGTGGCCTCAATTACCTCACTGTAAGTGTGCTGTGTGTGATTGATGAATGTGCAGGGAATCTGAAATTGCATTGAATCTGGTTGTTTAAACCCAGATTTTCCTGCAAGATTGTTTTCCAACTACATTCAAGTTCCATGTTATAGGCTGCAATTTAGTAAATTCCCAGTTTATTCCCATTAATTACCAAATATTCCCTTAATTCCCATGGAAAGTTACCAGTCTTGAAAATATTCGGAATTTTGCATCTACTTAAATCTACATACATTCGCACTCAATTTCATAACTAAGGGCTATTTTGTATAGCTATTCTATATACTTGTGTGTCAACTGTAGAACATGCACAGAAATATTGGTGCTATCATACTGTTTGTAAAAAATAAATGGCCTACAATTTCATACTATGGTTTGATGATGTTAACAATGTACCAGATGATATATGACTACATGATACTATAGGGAGGAACTGATGAAGCCCTGTGTAATAATACTATTTGAACAACCAGAAGGCCACATTAACGCAAAAGGACTTGGATTATTTCTTCTATTTGTCCTGCACTGTAAACTCACACTTCTCTTAAGGGGCACAATTAGCAAAAGACACAACCTACGATCTTATCTAATGTAATCCACAGTGTTGACAGACAGGTAAGACTCCCACTGCGCCATTAACATGAGATATACATTTTAATGAATTTTAATGGCTAAGGGGAATATTTGATGGTGCTCTTGTAACTCTGAAATGGGCACAAGGTGTTCCAACTGTCGCACCAGGGTTTGACATATGAATTCTGCTTTTCTTTTTCTCCCAGGGGCCCTTACTGTGTTTTCCCAGCAACCCCAAGATTTGGTGGTAGTTGCTGGCCAACCGGTTACTCTTCCGTGCTCCATTCCTGGTTACCATGGTGTTGTGCTGTGGATCAAAGATGGCCTGGCTTTGGGTGTTGGCCGAGACCTATCAGGTAGGAAAGACAACAGGTCCTTTACAAAATAAATGAATGTAGAAAGGTGATTTATCTGTGTTTTCCTCATATTTTTAGGTTGTTTTTTATCCTATTCCTACCCACCCTTGACCAGTCCCTACTGCTTAAGGAACAGTTTGATCAACCTGACTGATGCCACAAAAGTTGAATACCGAATGGAAAGTATACGCGATACTATGCGCACCCACAGAAAGTTTGATCAATCCTACCTTCTACCACACAAATTCTGATCAATCCCACCCACTCCCTCTGAATATTTGCTCAATCCTACAAACACCCACAACAGGTTTGATCAATCCTACCTTCTCCCACTGTTTATTTCCACCCACTCTGAAAAAAATTATGTTAAATCCTACCCACTTGCAAAGAAAGTTGGTTCTATTGCACCTTATTTAATCAACCCTACCTGCTCTTGCTCACTCCCAAGGAAACTTTTGACAAGCCCTGTCCACTTCCATGGAAAATGTATCCTATCTCGTTTACTCTCACAGAAACTTTTAGCAATTCCTTCCCCATCACTTTTGCAGAAACTTTTATCAATTTAAAATTCTCCCACAGTTAAAATATTTTCCACTGGCTTTTAGTATTTTTCAACAAAGTAAGTCGGCTCTCTCTCTTTAAATATAAACAAATTAGTAATTAAAGCCCTTTGACTATATTTAAGCATTGAGCTGGATGAAGCGCTTCCTGATAATAAACAAGCAAATTCACCTACCACATTATGCAGCGCTGTACACTCACCCAGTATGCGCTCATATTAATGACCGTGGCTTTGCCTTGTCCCTTGCGCTTCATCTGACCACCCACTCTCACCCAAATAAAAGATAAAACTGCCCAGTCCTATGAAGTTTTGTTAAATACAATGGGCAAAACAAGAAACATCCCTGGCATCAGCATCCAAAATGAAACATTCAATATCTTTGAAGTTTTTTAATTATGCACTCACTTACTGTGTTGTGGCAGTTTCCATTAGGAAAAATATTATCAAGATATCATCATCATCCTCATCTTTCTTATCGTCATCATTTTCAAATAAATATAAATGATCCTTCAAATAAATAGAAATCCTAAATATACGTTTAAGATTCAGTAAATCCTACAATGTTTGTTTTAAAACAGCTTCTGGTGAACAAATTACATGTAAATGGATTTTCAGCATGGGCATTAATGGTTTATGAGAAATAATCTGCAAATTGAAAACAATTTCAGCACCATTCACTTGTCACATTGCTGTAGGTGGTTCTTGGCCATACTAACAACTGGACATGACTTGGGAGAATAATTCATTTTTGCAAAATCAAAATGTCAATGAAAATGTAACCAGTTCACCAGTGCTATAGAGTTTTATTATTAGTAGCAGTAGCAGTAGTAGTAGTAGTAGCAGCGGTAGTAACAGTAGTAGTAGTAGTAGTAGTAATAGTAGTAGTCGTAGTAGTAATAGTAGTAGAAGCAGTAGTAGTAGTAGTTGTAGTAGTAATAGTAGTAGTAGTAGCAGCAGCAGCAGTAGTAGTAGTAGCAGTAGTAGTAGTAGTAGCAGTAGCAGTGGTAGTAGCAGTAGCAGTAGTAGCAGTAGTAGCAGTAGCAGTAGCAGTAGCAGTAGTAGTAGTAGTAGCAGTAGTAGCAGTACTAGTAGCAGTAGTAATAGTAGTAGCAGTAGTAATAGCAGTAGTAGTAGCAGCAGTATTAGCAGTAGTAGTAGTAGTAGTAGTAGCAGTAGAAGTAGCAGTACTAGTAGCAGTAGTAATAGCAGTAGTAGTAGCAGTAGTAGTAGTAGCAGTATTAGCAGTGGTAGTAGTAGTAGTAGTAGCAGTAGAAGTAGCAGTACTAGTAGCAGTAGTAGTAGCAGTATTAGCAGTTGTAGTAGTAGCAGTAGTTGCAGTAGTAGTAGCAGTAGTAGTCCCTATAAGCTGTATTGAAAAAACAAGGACCAAATAATAACTTATGAACCTGTGAAATATTTTTAGTTTGCTGATAGCTTTTGACACGTGTATCTCCTCATTTGCAAATTGCTACTTGTATTAAATCAGTCTAATTGTTTAATTTTGCATAACGCTTATTGAATTGTGATCCTTGCAATCCCCCAGGACCTTTCATCACTTTGTTTTTCATGCATATTCATAAACTCTGCTAGTCAGACATTTTATTTATTTTTTTTCAACATCTACAAGCTATAATTCATTATATGTGAAAAAGCATTGAGTCAAGCTTGAAAACACTGTCATTACTGTCAAGCTTTAGAAAGGATTTCGTCTTACATGCTTGTTCTAAAAAATACATAATGATTACATTTTCTTTGGTGGTTCTCTGGTTTTGTCTCACCTCCCAGTAGCTTGTCAGTAAGTGGACTGATGGCTTTATGTTTCCCTGAGATACTAGTGGAGTATATAAAGGTGTTTATGTATGGTGACCTCTGATTGACTATTGGCCCATACAGGGTTTATTCCTGACTTAAGCCCCAGTGTTCCCTGTATAGACTTCACTATAGACTTCACTTTGAATCTATAATGATCTCAGATGTTAATGCTAATTTATGAGTTGTTCAGGATCACCAACTGACAGTATAAGATGCTAGAAAGGACATTACTCATAATCACACATTCCAGTATTCATGATTTTTATTATTCTCTTGTGTTTGTAATGATTTGATGATTTATAATCTCACTCTTGGTGTCACTTAAATGAGGATGGGTTCACCATTTTTCTCTGGTTCCTCTCGAGGTATCTTCTACATACCAAGAGAGCTTTTCCTTGCCACTCATCAGGGATGAAAACACATAAATTTAAATATAAGTGAATTTTGTTCTATAACTCTTACTGTAAATTTGCTTTGACACAATGTCTATAGTGAAAAGTACTATAGAAATAAAATTGAATTGAATCGAATTGTACATCCACCACAACCCTGATTAGGATAACTGAAGATTTGGGATGTTTCTTTGTGCACAGAAATGTATACATTTTTATAAACTACCATGAACTCACTGTTTACATTAGATATTAACTGCACGTCTGGTCTTCCGATGTGCGATGCCAATATCATTTAATGAGATGCTGTGGAAAGGTTTATATTTGCATATAAAAGTTATCAACAAAACACACTCATTTACTTTATATCCATATAGAACAGTCTTTGGTATGGTTCATCACTTTTAAATGACATTGCACTAGATATGTTGTAATACTGTCAAACATTCAAACTTTTGGTACTTCCAGAGGTGCAAACTTCAAACTACCCATAAAATCATTGCGAAAGCTGCTTGCAAAAAGATCTTTGGTAAATCACAATATCAAACAGCAAATGAATGTATTTGGTAGAAATCAGGGACCTAAAGTTTTCTTGTGAGAAAGCTTTTTCCAGAGCAAAATTCAAACAAAGAAATTGCTGCAAAAACTGGCACGTGCACAACCCCGGGAGCTCTAACTTTGCTCAAAGTCCACTGAGCATCAGCTAAGCTGTGGCCCAGAATTTTCCATTAAATATGTATTCAGCTGAAGATCTTGGGTCTTGTCTCTTCTGACCTTCAGCGGTCATGCCTCTGTGCAATCTCGCTGCTGATATTGCACTCTAATTAAACCTTTGTGGGTGGCTGTGTCCCAACAAATTCCCTCTGCTCTCGAGGAATCAGCCGTCGGCTGTAAACAATAGTTACAAGAGTGGTGAAGAAAAGGGGACAAAGTGGGACTAGCACTAATGAGAGAAGCAGAAGAACAAAGCCTAATGGGACATCTGTGTCAGTTTGCATTGAAGTGAGAAAGATGGGCAAAGCGACATGATTTTTATGCGGATTGATGGCGGGCTTGCGCACAAAAGCCGTGACAAATTTTAATGACGCATCATGAAAGCTGTCTGTGTAATTTATTCTTTTTTTGTCCCCCCCAAAAAAATACTAAGAGCTCTGGTTTAAAAAACAAGCATCAAGCATTGAAGTGCAGCGCACTTAAAGAAATATCGCACCACAGCTGGTCTTTTTAATGCTGCTTCCTAGTACGTCAACAAGAGCCAATCTCTTCAGTAGGGAAAAAAAAAGAAAAAAAGAAAGGCACATCTATGACTGCTGGCATGAGGTGAGCAGCTGCCTGCATTACCATAAGTGTGACACCTTGTACAGCACAATATTTATCCAAATCCACTGTTCCTAGTGCAGGTGCACTCACAGCCTGTCTCTCTAGGGCCTAGTAATCCTGAGTAGAAAAGCCATGATTAAAATGAGAGGAATGACTCCTGATCCACTTGAAAACAAAAAAGGAAAAGAAAGATCTGATTGTTATCGATTTCATCCCTTTCTTCATCACCTCCTTTTGTGTTTCACTGGCCGAGGCACTCAGGCTGGTCATAATATCAGATCTGAGAGCTAAAATCTAATATCTATCTACAGCTCAGAAACAAAGAAACTATTAGGGTTGAGCAATGCCCGACTGGGTTTATGTAGTGTTTCCTTCGAATAGTGTTGTTTCATGCAATTATTTATTTGCATGGAATACATAAAAAAGATATCTAGGAATATGAAAACCGACAATTGGAGGCATTATCCTGTGGTGTCTGGTGTTAATTGAACAGATTGGCTTCACACCATGGTTTCGTACATTACAATTGTTCTCCTCATTTGGAACAACTCATAATGTCTTTTAGGCTTTCATAGAGCAGTCAGTCAGGAGCTATAATCCTGCTATGATCTGCAATCATGCAGCTCGTCAACACATCCTGTCTTTCTTATGCTTCGTGTCTTGCTCTCTCTGTCTTGGGTTCGCTCTCGGAAAGGCTTCAGGAAGATGCCTGCGCTCATCTGGGCAACCATTAATCACTGATGTACGTCTCCACTTCCTACATCATTGATCGGCTATAAAGTCTCATCCATTCCTTGCCTGATGGATCCATTAGCTCTAATGGGGGCTATTTTGCATTGTTTGTGTTCAGTGACATATGCTGTCTTCAGGACTCATTGTGATCAATGGGTGTGTTGTGTTATTCCTCTCGCTGATCCATGATGCTCTTAGGTTGTTTAGGAATGCATGCAGGAAGAATTTGTGGGATTGATAGAGAGACCGCATACAAAGCAGATTTCACCTGATCTATGTGATGCATGTGTGACATCAATGCCTCTGCTTTAAAATGACCATCAAATCAGTTTTGGGGGTTCAGACCATTATTGTTCTTATTCCCTTAAATATTCGCTTTATAGTTAAAAATTATATTTGATTTGGTTGTTATCTGGAGTGGTCTGTTATGGAGCTCTGACCTCAACCCCTTCGGAACACCTTTGGAATGAATTGGAACGCTGACTGCACCTCAGGCCTCATAACTTTACCTACATCAATACCTTCACTAACACCCTTTTGGTTATTGAGCATGGACACTCCAAAAAATGTAGTGGAAACATCCCAGAAGAGTGGAGGTTATAATAACAGCAAATTGAGACTAAATATGGAGTGGGATCATCACATATGAATCTTAAAATCAGGTGTCGACAAACGTTTGTCTGTATTGTGTTTACGGGATTTTATTTAAATTCTAGCAAAAAAAAAAAATATATATATATATATATATACTGAAAAAAGCCCGAACTTTTCTTTGTTGACTGATTTAAAAGCAAACTACAGTATAGGTAGTTTTATCATCAGTCTGATTTATATATATTAATTGATAATATACCCTGATCTAAATTAAGGCTATGTTAAAATTCATTTTTGTTGAAATTTTCAAATGCTATGTTTAACAGCTGTGAGACTCAAAATTTTTAACAATTTATGTTCCAAATTGAGCAAAATAGGGATTACGGTCAACTGATACAGCAAGCTAATATAAGTGAAAAGATCAAAAGTCTAATCCTTTCACTACAAATAGACATTTCTTTACAAATTAGGTGATTTAAAACATTTAAACAACACTTTTTGCCTCTTTGGACAATTCCAGATTAAAAGAAATTGTAAATTAGCCGGGCAACATGCTAAAATGCGATTTAGGTCATGCCAAGGTCAGTATTTATGATTACATATTTAATATTCATGATTACTGCCAAAAGCTGGCGGGTCAAACCATGTGCTTTGCAGAGGTCATGGCATACCCTGATATGATGGATGAGTAGGAGTTCTTAACATCCATGTATGCTGATGGTATTGCAAATGACCTTTTAGGCCATAATGCATTGGAAGTTACTGCAGAACAAAATTTTTCCCCCTGACTGATAAAAAGGAAGTCCTTAAGATTTGCAGCAGGGCGTTAAGTGTTAATAGATGCTTCAAGAAATCCATCAATCGCTTGGCAGGAGTATAAACCAGAGTATCGAGCTGAGTCAGTGGCCATTAATGTTATTTAGGATGTTCCCGATTCCTTTGAATAGCCGCGAATACGTGTGAAAGCTTGACTGCTCTGAAGTGTCAGCTACATCAGTTGGTGTTTCAGAGTTTTGTTTTTGAAATAGAAAAATGTGCTTCATGAAATAAACATTGTAGCATAAATATGGCTGGTCTAACCTTGTTTTTTTATTAGATTTTTTTATTAAAAGAAGAACAAAGTATGAATAACTCAAGTCAATTTTTCCTTCTCTGATTCTGAATCCCTACTGATTACAGTGTAGTTATGTGAGCAACAGCTGTTTTGATGGGTCATTAAATGTTTCGGTTGTTCTGTTCCTCTGGTATCATCCCACTCGCTGAGACAGATTAAAAGCTATGTGGGTAGATAAAACACACGGCAACGTAATTGGCTACTTCTCTCCCCCTCAATGAGGGAAAACAATGGACACTTAATGGTCTATTAATACTGTATGCGATCCAATGAGTCAAAGGGCAACAATTGGCGTTTGTGTCACAACTGCCTTAAATTTCAGCCTCACAGACTCATTACCTCCAAAGCCTGGTTTAGATTATTTTTGTCTTATATTATTCCTGCACATGTTGATGAAGGATCAAGAAATAATCATGGTATATGGAGCAGAGTAGTGCAATAGTGAGAATGGTGGCAGAGCTCCAGGCCTCTCAGTTCAATCCTGAGCTCAGTTTACTGTCTGTGTGGAGTTTTTCTTGCACTCTTCTGTTTCGTCTTGCTTCCCAAAAACTGACAAATAGAGTGACTGCTCTGTAATTTCCATAAGTGTGAATAAATCTATGACAATGACTATGGGTGTATTCCTACCTCTACATTCTACACTATAAGCTATGGAGTATTTATAGCCCTGGCCAGGATTAAGTGCTTACTGATAATAAATGAATGAATAATGAAAACACTAGAAATGATATAGAAGATGTGGTCAAAATATTGTAAGAAAGTAAGTCGCACTTTTGTCGTATCTGTTGCATTGGTTCTGTGTTTCTGATAATTTAATTACTTCTCTATACAGTAAGTAATTTTATTTTGAATAATAAAAAGGGGTTGGCTTGCTTATAGAAGGCCGTGGAGCAGGAGATGTCCCTTGCTGCGAAACAATTATGTCACTGCACATTTTTTCGAGTTAGCATGACTCCTATCGATGGACAGTGGAAGAAAATCAATATTCTACCTCCGGGCATTTAGGGACAGAAATCCAAGTAGCAGGTCAGTGCAAATATTAAGGGAAATCAGCACAGAATTGCACAGTGGATGAAAATATTGCTGAACCAAACGTCACCACTGGATTGTCTAGAAAATAAAATAGATCCTATAAAAATCCGGGGTGAGATTATGTTTAAAGTCAGCCACCTTTCAGTAATCTGTCATCACTGGGTTTTAGGAAAAAGAGTATCGGGTACTGAGCAGTGAAGGCTTGCAGGAGCATTCCAATCTAAATTCAGATGTCTGCAATAATTAGGAAGAAATTATTCCCACGCAAGCCCCGCAAGTAACTCATATCAAGAGGGCTGTGAAATGCGTTGCGAACCTTCCACAATAAAAAGTGTCCTCGTCTGACTTCATTTTTTTCCCCCTCAGTAGACGAGCAAACGCTGTTCCTCGCTCCCCATGCAAATTTCGAAGTAATAGTGAAGTGAATTCTTTTAAAAAGAGAGTAGCTGACTCTTATGTAAGATTGTTTGCTGTTTTAATGCAGTCTCTCTTCTTTTAATGCATTATTAAACTGGGAATCTTCTTCCTCCGCAGTGATGAGCACATCAGTCTACTTAGGATTGCGATTTCAGGACGGTATAAACACAAGGAGAGGAGGTTTTAAAAATCTCAGGCTTTGTGTAAAGTCTTAAAACTTAAAGAAGTGACATAAAAAGTATTGACAGTGCTGGACCTGGAGACTCCTCTCGCAAATTTTTAAATAATCATCCCCTTGAAGAGGCACAACAAGACATTTCAGACATATCCAGTATGTTACACAATGAAATTTTATTATTCGGCTTAAATTTTGTATAGCATCCACCATATCCTTCTGTTACTATCAAAACAAATAACATATTAAAACCTGTGATTTGTCCTACAGCTGAAACTAATGTCAGAACTGCTGTTACAGAAAATGAATCTCAAATCAGCTGTAAGAATGAACATCGGTGGTGTATAATGAGGTCTACTGTCTATGATCCTAAAAGTAAGGAACAGGGTGATGTGGTTGGAGTTGACATAAATGGTGTCGTATTAAGGAAGTGCAAAATTCTATCCATCGCCCAAACTTTAAGCCTTATAATAAGTTGTCATTTGACTTCAGTCATTAAAAGTGTAATACATTCGTAAATGTAAGAGCAATCTGGTGTGAAACGACAATTATTTCTGGTGTACAGTTTCTCTTGACTGAGACTTTCTGATAAAAAAAAAGGAGTTGACATCTTGCCAGTTTTCTGATATGTTATGCTGAGGAACTGCAAATTTCTTTTTAGCTATCACTCATTTGTGACTGTTAAAGTAGAGAATTAAAGAAACAGATTGGGCAAGAGTCGTACCTGTAACAATGAAAAAGGTGATTTTTGTGAAAAAATAAAGTGTATCAGGCATTCGCTCAATGCAATTAATCAGATTTTTCAAATGGCAATAAGTCTTGTTGAATCTAATTAATGCACTAGAGAAGACACCAATTGTGACCTTCTCGATGTTGTTTGTGCTCCAGGATATCCTCGCTACACTGTAATTGGAGATCACAGTTCAGGGGAACACCACCTGAGGATCCAGAGAGTCGAGCTAGCGGATGATGCTGTATTCGAATGCCAGGCCATCCAGGCTGCCATGAGATCTCGGCCTGCTCGACTCACGGTTCTAGGTGAGTTAAATTATTGCAGCTTCTATACACATTCACAACATTGGAAATGCATTCTTTAACATTTAAAAGACTACGTCAAAATAGCCGATGTAAGTGATGGTGCAAAAGTTGTGTCAATATTTTATGGGGAAAGTTGTATATTATATAGTATTATAGGTGGAAAGCTTGATTTTACACAAGCATTTTGCATCTTGATTTTACGGTGGGCCACTGATATCATTACATTCGCTGCCTGGAATCTCAATAATGTGCAGACCTGCAGTAACTACAGGGGAATAAAGTTGATTAGTGACATGATGAAGTTATGGGAAAGAGTAGTGGAAGCCAGGCTGAGAGAAGAGGTGACCATCTGTGAGCAACAGTATGGTTTTATGCCAAGGAAGAGCACCACAGATGCATTATTTGCTTTGAGAATGTTGATGGAGAAGTATAGAGAAGGTCAAAAGGAGTTGCATTGTGTGTGGGTGTATTTAGAGAAAGCGTACGACAGGGTGTCGAGAGAGGAGTTGTGGTATTGTATGAGGAAGTCAGGTATGGCAGAGAAGTATGTGAGGGTGGTGCAGGACATGTATGAAGACAGTGTGACAGCAGTAAAGTGTGCAGTAGGAATGACAGACTGGTTTAAGGTGGAGGTTGGACTGCATCAAGGATCGACTCTGAGCCCTTTCCCGTTTGCAGTGGTGGTGGACAGGTTGACAAACAAGGTCAGACAGGAGTCTCAATGGACTATAATGTGTGCGGATGATATTGGTATTTGTGGTGAAAGAAGGGAGCAGGTTGAGAAGAGCCTGGAGAGGTGGAGGTACATGATGGAAAGTAGGGAATGAAAGACAGAAGGAGGAAGACAGTGTTCCTTTTAAAAGTGTTCAGTCAGTGAATATTCAGAGGTCCCCTCATGACATCAGCCATTATTAAGATTGTTAGGTTTAAAATAAATCAGTTATTAGCTTAATATTTTCTACACCGCAAATTGATAGATACTGTATTAAAGCCTAAATTCTACTTTTTTTTTTTTTTATTTTAATAAAATGCGATTATTAATACACATTGTGTTCAATAAAATAAAACGATTAAAATACAAAATAAATAGCATTCTGATGGCATATTTTTGCATTATTATTTTAAAAGGTATACTGAATCTCTGCTGGATCATAAAGGGATCCATGGAAGTTATTTTTACGTGGAATGGGTCCCTGGCTGCAGAGATTCCCAAATCTAGAACATTGAAAAACCTGCCTTTAAACCCTGAAACAACACAGAGACGGAAAATGAAGACTGATGATGCAGTCACTGTATGTCATTTGCGCACTATGGTCACATAACTCAGCTCTGAACACAATCCAGTGTTTGGTTTGAAGTTTTGCTGTGTATACAACAAAATATTTGGAAGGTAGCTTTAAAATCTTGTGTGCAAAAAAAAATTATCTCTGGATTGATATTGAAGGGAATGTTCACACTTCAGGGGTAGCTTAGTGGTTAAGGCAGTGGACTTTGGACATGAAGGGCATAAGTTCAAATCCAGGCCACACTGCCACCCCTGGGCCCCTGAGCAAAGCCATTAACCCGATAGCTGCTCAGTTGTAGAAGGGCATCTGCCAAATGCCATAAATATAAATGTACTTTAGTCAGCTCCCAAATATCAAGATAAAATCTTATGGAAAAGTCTGTAAATGCACATGAAAATGTCACCTGGAGCTTACACTTAGTATACAGTATATTATGCGTATAAATTTAATTACTACACATCTTTTTATTAGAAAGCAAATGATGGTGTAATATTGCCTGCTACTGAATTTAACTACATTTTATACACCATGCTATGTTTACCAGAGGAGGAATTAATGAGGAAAGAAGTAACCTTGCAGATAAGGTCCAAAATTCAGCCCTGTAGTAACACCAATAGAAAGATAATAGCATTATTTAAAAAAAAAAAAAAGATTTTTTACTGACCAGCGCTGCCCTGCTGGTGCCATAAGTTCTCAATTTTAATTTTCAGCTGCAAATCCTGCAATATTCATTATTAAACCAGAGAGGTCATCGAATCTTAATTAAACTTTGGATTATTATACAACGTTGCTGTTTCTGTGTTATTGGCCAGACGCTGTGGTTATCTATTCACATGCACCAATCAGCTACCTGGAGGGTTTATCTTTGGCACTGAGAGACGAAGCTCAAACACACATTCACACACTTATCTCTCCCACCAGGCCAGGCCTGGGGAGGTGTGCAGATAGAAGAGCTGGAAATGCAAAAAGAAAAAGGAAAGGTGATAGAGAAAGAAAGAGATGAATGAGACAGATAGGGATAGAGAGAGAGAGAGAGAGAGAGAGAGAGAGAGAGAGAGAGAGAGAGAGACCACAATGCGATCCGCCTTATTGATCTCTTTTAATAAAAAGTAAAACTAATGATCTACGAGGCAGAGGGGGTGACCATGGGGGGTGAGGGAAGGAGAGAAGACAAATTGCATTCTATGGTGGCTCGCCTCTGCTCTCGTCTGTAAATGAGTATGAATAAGTAATTATAGATGCCTTATTATGGTCTAAAGAAGACCAATCTCACCCTTCATAGGATTTAAACCAGCTGTGCTCCCTTAGGCACTGCATGCTTAAGGTAATGAGTTTGGAAGGCAATGATCTACACACTATGCTCTTTTTCTATTCTAAACCTGGTTAATTGGTTCATGTTTACGGTATTGTATCGGGGTTCTCTCAGCAAAACTAGTTTTTTAAATGACCCACTGTGAGTTATAGGTTCTGGTCTTCATATATTGTTTACACATTGGTTTTCACGTGGTTCATGATCTTTACGTTTGAATAGATTTTTTTTTTTGCTTCACACCATGGAAATTAAACCAGATCATGTATTGAGCGGAACGTAGAATAGATAAGGCAAGAAAAAAAAAATCCTATTGTGATTCTTTTTTTTTTGCACGTTATTATGCTTTCAATTTGCAACAGCTTGTAAAATAATTAAAATGTTTTGCACAAAAGGAAATTCTTATCTATAGCAAATATACCCAAGAGTTTAATGAGTAAACAAATTTACAGCTATTGTATTTATTGTCAACTAATCAGTCTGGAGCTCTGTGTAATTTTTGAGTCACAAAGACATTTTGAGATATTGCCATTGAATTTCATGGCATTATTGAAAAAGAACTCAGACATATTGTAAGAGACATGGAGGCATTTGCCCATAAATAATGGAGACATAAAAAAAACCCACCTACTTGAGCCTAGTTTATTTGGGCCATTAAATCAAGAGCACAAACACACCAGAAAGTGGGAAGATTTTGCATAATTTGGTTAAGAATAGCAAACTAGGAGCAGGAATAAAGCTAATTGTGGGACATTGGCTTGTTGAACTAAATCGTACTTATATTTAGTGCTACATTTTACATGCAGAGGAAAAAAAATGTCTAATAAAGTGGGTATTTACTGCATCTTAGACACTAATCAAGTTATTTTGGATTGTTGATCATGTGGGGTCAGGAAAAAATTTACAATATATTTTACAATTAATTTACAATATATTATTATCATTATTAGCAGTAATAATAGTTGTTGTAGTAGTAGTGATATTAGCATACAATAGTAGATGTTGTTGAATTAGTAATATTTGTACCAGTAGTAGCCTCTTGTTAGGTGCCTGAGCTCTAGAACAGAGTGTCCTTTCAAGAAATTGTATATATTTGAAGGTTTTCCTCCTTATTCAGCTATTTTCTTTCAACCATTGAAAACAGAAAACAACTCAAGACTGTTTGTGACTATCACGCGTAATCTGGGAAGTAATATATGCAAGCGTGGGATCACAGCCATCACCGGGCTGTCTGTTACGGCCCAGTCTGTGGCGCAGTGATGACAGGAGCAGGAACTAGGCTGCTCCTCTCCGCTGCATCTTACCTGACAGCTGGAGAAACGCCTCAGCCTTCCCAATTCCCCCTCATAACAGTGCTGTCGCTCACACAGTTGGCTGCGGACCTGCCAGAGAGTGCAAGCTGCCAATTCAGACAGCGCAGGACACAGTTCCAGCAACTGCTTTCATTTATGATCACACGATACTAAGTTTGGGAAATGAAACGCAATCCGTGCGGAATATACAGTAAAATTTGCATTGTTTTCATAGAAACTGGGACAAAGAGAGAAGAAAATGCTTGCTGACGTTTCACCAGTTGAACTTTGTGAAGATTAATGTCGTTTACGGACGATTTAGCTCTTTGTGTTTGATAAATCAAATTTTTTTGCCTGTGCTTCAGTACTTTTTTCAAATTTTTTGTCTGGCAATCCACATAGAAATTTGATAAATAGAGAATTTTTATATTACTTTTTTTGGCCTGTGACAGAAGGTTGACAGGAATTCTGCTTGAGCTATACACAGCATTAAAACCTGTGGGCCTTCGTCTATGCGGCACTTTATCACCGTCTGTGACCGTGACGGCAATGAGAAGTTAAAAAAAATCCTTTGTATGGTGATCTGTGAACTTGGTGTCGTATTTTAACACGATTCTGGACTTGGTGTGACCTCTAGTGGCTTCTCTTGCCTGCGTTAGGGACGAAAGACACGAGTAAGTGGTTCATCTGGGCTGTCTGTCATGCCCTTGAGGCTAATTATACATCTTCCGACAAGACAGCTTTCTCAGCCTGCTCTCGGGGGTCTTGCCGGCCTCACCTGAGTGTGACAGATGGGAAAGAAGACAGATAAGCTTCATATAATTTGAGGAAAAAAAAACTATTCATGCAGTGCTGCATTCTATCACTTTGGTAAAATTTCTGTCTTATGAGAAGAATGATCATGACATTATTGATTTCATATAATGGCATTTGTAAGGCACTTAAAAATGTGTCCTTGGATTGCTCTTTAAATGAATTCTCTTGACTCATTTAATTAGAATTAGTTTTTTTTTTCTTTTTTTTTTTTTACTATACTTCATATAAAACCGTCATTTTTTTAATGCCATCCATTTCTACTGATTAGTGATTCTGACCCAGTCCCAGATGAAAGGCAACATGAAAGTCATGCAAACAATTTTCACAAGCCGAAATGCATTCCCGAGTATTCTCTGTTAATTCGAGCAATAAAATTGCTCATTAGAAAATGTTTGCCTTTCCAGAAATTAACTTCTAACAGAACACAAGGGCTAAATCTACCTCAGCAGTTTTTTTTTTGCTGCTGTGCAAATTATTCATTAGCATGTACGGCTATGAAAAGATCAAGGGTCCTTGCGGGTGGAATAAACAGTTCGAAATGTAGGCTCCTTGAGTTAAAGAGCACTCCAAGTCCTTGGTGCTTGCTTTTACCCCCATCATTTGATAAACAGTCTCAAGGCATGAAGATTATTAACTTTTAATTGCTAACACACAGACACAAGATCACACATCTCCAGATCACGCAATGATCAGACGCCTAGTTGGAAGTTTATTAGGGTGAACAAAGGAACGTAATCAAGTTAGATTTTGCCCTAAAACATGGCAATACGTAATTTAAAGTTTCATTGGCCACGAATCAGAAAAGCCTAGAACTGTTTTGACCGAAATGCATTTGTTTGAAGTTCTAATTAACATTCGACAAAGAATAATGCAGGTTATAAATACACTGGCGATCGTTTATGATGAACATTTGTACCTGTTTGGCCTCAAAAAATCCAAAGCAAATGCTTCAGAAATAAATAGATGCTCTGAAGAAAACAATTCATGTTGTAACAGAGGATTTAAAGTTTAAAGTCACTGAACTGAAATATACTTTTCTGTTGAATATATCTTCTATTGTATCATCTGGTCTAGCATTCGAAATGTAAAGCAAAAAGATAGAAGATGGAATTCCAAGGATGCCACAGCCAACATGGCCATAACCCAAAGCTCTAATTATCTATGAGTGGGAGAGGCGGCATAATCTCTTCCTTATCAGTGAGTGATATGTGAAAGAAGTCAAATTGCACTTGCCTACAAATGTATACATCTGATACAGAAAAAAACAGAACTTTCTTCAGAAGTTTCAAAATGCTTTGTAATTTTGGCGAAATCAATGTTTTTTGTTTTTTTACCCAGGTTTTATTTGGAAATATTCCTATTTCTTTATTAGTCATACTCATAAAAATTCACATTTGCCAACTTTCTTGCCTGTCAAACACTGAAACCCATAAACAAATTAACAAGATGTGCATTGCTTTATATTCGCACACGCATCTCTTAATCCGTTCCTAGCAGATGTTTTCTGAAGGGTTTTAATCTTTTTATTTTATGGGGGCAAAACCCCTGCTGATGTGACCTAAGCAACCTTTATTTAAACATATCTGAGTTCTGAGTGACAAAAGCTTTCTTTTTCCAGGTGTTCTGCTATCTAAAACATGTACCAGCCAACTAGAATAACCTCATCAGCACAATCAAATCTGTGCTCATTAAGATATTTGTTATTTTTTTTCTCGCAGACATGTCCAACAAATGTGTCCACTAGCTAAATCAAGGTTCATTCTCTGAAAGAATTGCCATTTTCTTTCCTTTTCTTGAACCCACTTATTGCGTTTGACTTTGCTATACCGAATCTCAGGCTATCATCTCAGCTTTCTTTAAATCAGAATGGAGATACAATGGAGAGTCAGCAAAAAAAAAATTATATGCAAAAAGAACTTTCTACAGTTTATGTGCAATCAGGCAGGCCAACATCCAAATCAAAGACATCCGAAGTAGAGGTGGCAATCCAAAACCATTAACTTTAAATCAAGATAAAGGTCAGAATAATCAACAAGGGCTGCTGGGAAACCGTCGACTCAGAGCTTTCATGAGGTTGAAGTTGGTGTGTTCATGAAATGGTGACCTCTGCTGGTGGGCAGGAGTCTACCTGGGAGTTGCTGGGACTGTCACATTTCCTGGCTTCCTCTGAGAGCATCACGCAATCCACTCTCTTTCTATCGACACTTGTATTTATAAGATAAAAAGCCTGCTTATCCTCCTACTCCTGCTTAGTTTATAATGCCAGCCTTTCACATACTTTACTGTTATTCAAACTGCTGCAATCCAGTAAATAGAGTAGGCAATCTAGGTTTGTAAACCTGTTAAGATCTTTGATATCCACCCTTCTGGGAGAGTCAAAGAGATGGGCAGAAAGAGAGTGAGAATAGATGTGAGAGCCTATTACTGAATCCAGTCTGCTGTAAACAGTTTTGCTTGTGGCAGAGCTTGAAGAAAGCTTTTTTAATTCGGGCTGCTGAGCTACATATGTCTCCAGTCGCACTTTTAACACTATGTTAGTAGTGTAATGGCCATTCTTTAGTATTGTTTAAGGAATTTGCCATAATTAAGAATAGTGTTGGTGTTTCACAACTCCAGGGTCCTGGGTTTCTCCAGTTTGTTCTGTAAAGATGTCAGTATGTGGTTTGGCTATCCAAAATTATGTTATGTGTGTATGGCACCCTGCAATAGGTGATGTACTATCAAAAGTGTGTTCTTACCCTAATGACCAGCATCCTAAGTTTCAGATCACAACATCCACTCAGACCAGGATAAAGCCCTTACTTAGATGAATGAGGAGTGTAATTATGTAATTCAACAAGTCCTGTAAATCTAAGACATTATTCAATCTCCAGTCTATTACAGCCAAAAACATGCAAGTCTTTATCTTGGTATATATACAACAAGAAAAATGGGCAAGTGTACAGATTTGAGTGAGTTTGACAAGTTGTGATGACTAGACGACTGGGTCAGAGCATCTCCAAAACTGCTGCTGTGGTGTTCCCATTCTGCAGCCTTTAGTATTTAATAAAAGTGGTCCAATGAAGGAGTGATGCACGTGGGGAGCGAAGGCTGGCCCGTGAGGTCCGATCCAACAGACGAGCTCCTGTAGCTCAAATTGCTGAAGCAGTTAATGCTGTTAATGCTCGATGGGTCGGAACTGCTTTGGCAGCAAAAGGGGGACCAACACAATATTAGGCAGGTGGTCATAATGTTATGCCTGATTCGTGTATATATTTCAGGCTTTATAATTTAGTGGCAGCTCAGTGGTTAAGATATTGGACTTCTGATGGGAAGGTTATTAGTTTAAATCCCAGCATGACCAACATGCCACTGCTGGATGTTTGAGAAAGAACCTTTAATCTCAAGTGCTCAGTTGTACCATTGACAGCAGTGTAAATTGCTCTGGAAAAAGGCATCTACTAATAATGTGTGAATAATTATATCTAAAGTGTATTCCTAACTTGAGTTCAGTGTTATAAGGATCAGCTTCAACATCACTGGAAATACATGACCAAAATAAAGTACATACAGCACAGAAAAGTATAAAAGCAGTATAAGTAATAGAAAAGGTATGCAGTCTATTTAAGTTTAAGCAGTAAATTTCAACCCCCTTCTATCAGACACTAAGACTCAATCCCCAAGCTGTCATAGGCCATAGTTGCTCAGAATGCTGGTGATGGGAGTTGTTGGTGAAACAGAGGACTACATAGTTTTTTTCCAGACGTGGCAGCATGGCTAGGCTTGCTTCACTGCATTTCTCAATGCCAGCTCTACTAATTTTGTCTTCCATTGTCCACCAAATTAGCCTCTGCACCGCTCTAAAACTCCATGCTATAGGATGAAAGACCATGTCACTGCCCTGTTACTCAAACTCTCTGCTCATATTTCTGGCCAGGGAGTAGGTGTTGGAAAGGCTAGAGTGGATTTTCTTTTTAAGTGTAATTGCGGTGAAATAACTCCGAGATCACACAGGCCATCACTTCTCTCACTCTCTCTCACTCTCCCCGTCTCCCTGTGTGTGTTTGCGTGCATTAAGATTTACTCCCATGCGTAATTGAGGATGCTCAAAGCTCGGAGGCTTTCGGGACACTCATTTTGATTGGGCTTCTTTTTTATTTACTTTGTTAATTACAAGTCTATTTGCCTTATCTTAAATTTCTAGTTTTATTTAATTATGTACTCAAAGTAAATGCTTTACACATCTAGCATTAAGTCTGTTTTCTAAACCTTCCCAATCAATTCCTAATGCCATTTCTTTTCTATTTCCTTTCTCATTTCAGAAAGAAAGAAAAAAGCACCGTTTCTAGTCACCATTGGGGCATTCTCATGCTCACATTTTTCATGTTCATGTTCTTTAGTATCTTTACAAAAAGCAAAAAACTTATCCTCTCCAGTGATTATAGCCCCAAAATGAACCTTAGATCTTTTTATATGTACCCTGTATCCACGTTTTCAGTGTAAGGCATATAATAAAAATGGAAAACATGAGGTTACCACCTCATTTACAAGGAAAGATAGAGTTTAGTTCCTGACCTGGAGTCCCACACAACCTTGATTTGTCATACTTTTTTCCTACAGTTTTATTACACTCTTGCACTTTTTAATGAACTCCAGTTCCATCTCTTATCTACCAATGGGGAATAAGTTAATGAAACCCTCATGAATACCTTCTTGCATTTCTCCAGTATTCGCTCCTGTAATAGTCGCTTAAAGTACGTAAAAACTAGCTTGCGCAGCATTTATCATACCATAGACTTTCAATCAGGTTATCTAATAGGTATTTAAATATTCAGCTCCACTAAATTATATAGTTGAATTGGCAGAGACGTTCGAGAACAGATAAGTTACAGGTATCAATTGAACTTTCGCATCTACAGTAGGAATCTATGAGTTGTTCTGTCAAAATAGAACCTTCGTTCATCCCAAGAATAATCACTGCGGCCATACCTTTAGAAGAAAGAGTTTTCCAATTACAAAAAAAGACAGAGAAAGAACGGGAGTGAAGCGAGGGAGGATAGATAGGTTTTCCGAAAGCTTAACTGAGGAAGAGGAAGGATTGCAGGCAGCTGGTTGGTAATTAAAGAGGGCCAATCAATCGGTTCTGCTGACCGGCTCATGAGAAATCTATCAAGAGGCCACAGTAAAGTGCTAATTTGGAGCCATTAGTGGCTGCCGAGTTTGCAAACAGGACCATAATGATGATGGCTTGTGTGGTTAAGGTCCTGGCTTTTGTGTGCGTGTCAGAGTGATGGTGCCTGGAAGGGAAAGGCGAAAGAAAGGAGATGGCTGACAAGGCTTTCCTGCAAAAGGCCTGAAATAACACCTTGCTCTTTTAATGATCACCGCCATTCAACCAGGAATGGACAGAATAATCTGTGCTTGAACAGGAAAAAAAAGTTACAAGGTCACTGTCCCTGACAATGTTAAAGACTGAAACTCCATTTTTTTGTACATTTTTGGAAATGTGAACTAGGTGAGCTCAATCTAATAAATATGTATGACTTCTTTGAAATAGCTGTCTCATTTATCAGTTTAAAATGACGACAATAAAGCTTTACTATTAAGGCTGCAATCTTCATTTCAATAGCTTGAACATTTCAGACGATTGCTTCTTCTTTTTTTTTTGTAATCATTTTTTGCTTGAAAATCTGGGAACAGGATCTTGAGAGACTACACCCTGGATAGACTACTGGTCCATTGCATGGCACGTAGCACAGCTTTATACAGACCATAACTTAAGATTTCTTGTTTTAGTACAAACTGCTTCTATATATCTGGCTTTTAGTAAACGAGTCTTTATGTGACTCAGCTCATTTTCATTTTCTACTGGACTGGTATGATCCCAAAATCTTCATTGGTTATGTACAGTGAACACAATGCAATAGATCAGTTTTTTGTTTGAATCTTGTCATCACTGTTATCAATTGTCATTACAAAAAGTTACATAATGCAATAGCTCAGGTTTTTTGGTACGTATCTTGACATTATTATTACAAAAATTATGCGAGTCATGTGACACATCACAGACCAGAATATATGAGAGGTGAGCTACCTATTCTGTCTGCATTTTTTATATTTACAATATTGGAACTATAGTCAAAGTTTGTGCATGTAGACGTGTTCGGGGATCTGCTTATTGAAAATTTTAAATTGTATTTGATTTCTGATCAAAGGAAATGAAATGAACTGAATGACTCAAAACAAGATTTATTCATTCTGATGAACGAGATTCAAAGAACCTGAAATGATCCGATCTTCCCATCATTAATGCAGCCTGTGCAAATTCTATCAAGTCAAGGTTTACATTAGATAGACTTATTTTTGTACACATTTATACTTACTGAAATAGCACAAGTATGATTTGAGTTTTTTTTTTTATTTATTATTATTTTCATAAATACCAAAAGCCTGTCTCTTACCTATTAATAACCTAGGATATGACTGGTTTAAACCGGCCTGTCAGCTTATTCTGTTCAACAGTTTGAATGTTGGTGTTTAGTATGTAATTAATACCCAATCTAGTCTGGTTTTTAGTTGAAAATTATATAGTGTATATACTGTACTATTGACTATAGGGTTATGAACCTTGATCAGTGCTTACAGATATCCAGAGGATTCTTTAAAGTTCAATGAGTGCTTCATGCAGCCTTGTGCTTAAAATCTGATTTTGTTTCACAGTTCCCAAAGTGGAAATGGCATCAGCAGTGCAATCTCATGTGTCACAGGAGTTATCACTTTCCGTTCCTGAGTATAAACTTGTGAATAGAATCGGTTTATCTAGGCCGATATCAATCATTCTTTATAGGACAGCCTTCATTTTAAATTCGAAAGCTTGAAAACGCTTCACATGCAAATGATTACAAGGTAAAAACAAAATGCTTTTGATGCTAACTCGTGATAATTGGCCAAGTAAAAAAAAAAAATGTTTTAATCTATATAAAAAACACTTTGTAGGGATAGTTTATGAACGATGCAAAGAAATAATTTTCCCACCAGTTGAGTTGCGACTGATCTTTGGGATAAACAGAAGGATGGCCTCATATGAGCAAAGTGCTCAGTTTGGGCTTTACTACTTCAAAAGATCAGCAAGAATCTTTTAATATCTTTTAAGGGCTTTAATCCTCAGAAGCAGGACTTTCGAATAGATCCATGCTGTTGCACTGTTGCATTCGCCAAGGTTTCTTGCAGGCGCAGCATTGTGAGTTTCCGATCACATCTGAGCAGATTGTATTGGCTGGACGCACTCTTTAAATCAATGAATCAACAGCAAATATTATGTCCCAGTAAGAACCGTCTCTCTTTTTAACCATCTGTTTCCACCTGCATTTTGAATCTGATTTCCTTCTGCTCCGTATAAGCTGCTTAATGGATATGGGTACAGCGTCAGCATGTGTGTGTGTGTATACGTACATGTGCATGCAATGTAGGAGTGTCTCAATGAAACAGGAGAGTATGTAATTAGTACCATTCATGAACTCCAAGTCTGTAAGTCTTAACAGCAATCACACGCCTCCTCTCTCCTGCTGGTTTCCTTTTCCGGCCCGTCGAACTCCTTTCACTTTATTCCACCCTTTGCTACTATTACACACGCTCATGCACTGCTTCATTCCCTTCTATTTCCCATCCGTCTAATCGTATATACAAATAACACCTGCTCTCATTAAGTTCAACTGCACTCAGGCCTCAGCACGGCTGCTTTCTGCCGCAGTCAGATCGCAGATGTTTTCTATGCAGCGGCCTTTTTTCCTTTCACCTGTTTACTCAATGACTTTTGACAGCATTTGTAAAATATACATGATTACGCCTATATTACTGAGAAGGAATATATATATATATATATATATATATATATATATATATATATATATATATATATATATATATATATACACACACACACACACACACACACACACACACACACACACACACACACACACACACACACACACTGTTTATACACATCATTTTCACTCACCTTGACCCAGGACCACAGTGTGAATTTTTTCTCAGCTTTATGGCTCCACTTTAAATAATACATAGACTATGCCTATTTATGCACTCTAGCATAGGGGAGTAACAAAATACCTCTATATTTATCTGTTTAGTGCTCCAAATGATCATATCTCCATATGATATAAAATTTAAGTAGGTGTGGCCAAAACTGCATTATAAGACGTATGAGTGCTGGAAATAACTCAGAGGTAGAAATGGCTATACTGTCAGCATGATGAATTCTGGCTCTGACAGTTCCTCAATCTCAAATACATCACCTGAGTTTACAGCAGTCCTCAACTAGAGATCGGAGAGGAACTTTTTTATTTTCTTTTTGTTTATGTACTGCTCCTATGTTTTTCTAGCAAATTTCAAACAAATATTTGTAGTTATTGTTCCCCAAAATTGAAATGAAATATTGAAATAATTAATTCCAATACTTGAAAATTTATTGAAAAATTGTAATATTTTAATATTGAAATATGGAAAAAAGGAAATGAATAATATATATTTTGCAAAGTTACATTAGTAAGACAGCTTTTCCCATAGCTTTTTGCAACCTTCTTACTGATTAGTCAATATTGGGAGAAATAATACTTTACTGCCATATTCTTTGGCAAACACACACACATCACTTACTAGACAAGGAAATTAGAGGGAAGAAGAATTTGAGAGAGAGAGAGAGAGAGAGAGAGAGAGAGAGAGAGTGGAAGTGAGAGTGAGATAATGCACAGCTCATCAGTTTCCACAGATAAACTTATCATCCTATCTTTGAGTGCTTCCAATCTATATTTATTGTTTCAATCTCACAATATTATCGACACAGTATGAAAGCTGAGAATTTATTTGCTCTGAAAGCAATAACACCCGAAAACAGCCTGGAATCGAGTTTTTGTCTAAAAAAATCCAGTTTCTGCGCAAGTGGACCATTGAGATTTCAGACTTAAAATGATAGAATACATCGCATAGAATTCAAAAGCCACTATTCGAAGCTAATACAGTTTTTTTTTATATAGTCCTCAATAGGATTACATTACTTATCACTAAAAGGTTGACATAAAATAGCTTTACTTATTGCCAGTAACACAGTATTAGAGTTTCAATCTAGAACTTTAAGTCAAACAGACTTTGTATAGTGTTGATAAAACATATCTCATAGAGAATAGTGATTTACTTTAATGGCTTCAGAGCAAGTGATTAATAGATGATAAGGGCATATTCTGTTTGTTACATAAACACTTTACCTTTGCATAAAAATCACATATACCTCAGCTCTTCATTAGAGGCCGATTTTCACCAGTTTGGCACCGATAGTTCATTGCTGGAACTATTGGCTATCGGCAAAAATCCATACCGATAGTTTTTCCGGGTTGTGTCTGTTTTTGAAGCAGTTGAGATGGTTCGCTGTCATTATGAGAACGGCCTCTAGAGGTGAATCATTGACGCAACATGCTGTTTTTGTTTTTACACGTGAGACTGTGCGCTGCACAGAGAGCACTATATGATATTTATTAATAATTATTTATAATTTCTAAATTCGGTCAATGATTTTGGGATTGTGCCAGGCATTGGGTTTAACACTCTGTTCAGGTTCCTCCCCTGCCTTGTGCAGCTGATGGGGAAGCTCTATATAAGGAGGTATATATTTAACATTTTTGGAAGGAGACTCCAGTGTAAGCTACAAGTCTTCTGCCATTGAGGGAATGTTTTTAGGACAAAACACTTTGAACTTCAAGTTTCATGCTAACATGACAAGCTGTGCTTTTTTTTTTTTTTTTTTTTTGAGTACGATCCATACAGAATACTGTTGATTTGTGCTTAGTTAAGCAGATGGATATCCCCCTGAGCTCTGCCACTCACTGACATGCATGATGTTCTTTCTTCTTCTCATGATGCAGTTCCACCAGATAACCCAGTTATTGATGGAGGCCCCGTGGTGAGCCTGAGAGCAGGAGACCCACTCAACCTGACGTGTCACGCTGACAATGCCAAGCCTGCTGCCTCTATCATCTGGTTGCGAAATGGGGAGGTGCTAAATGGAGCCATGTACTCTAAGGTAAGTACAGATTTAGCTCTCCCCAGGAGACCACGATAAAGAGAACACACAGTAAATTCACACAACAACCCAGAACATTCAAAACTATAAGACTTAATAACAAGTCACATTACTGATGTGCATTTTTTCCAATTCTTTTACAAGATGTATTGGGTTTTACTGAAGCTTTGCAATCAAATGTCCTCTTGCACTACGTCTGTGATCGTTTGCGCCATCTGTTAACCTTTAATTTAGCCCTCAGCTCCGTGTGATTGGAGAGAAATCCCAGGAAATCCAGCTCACAGCTGCTAAATGTGTCAACAAAACAAGCAGATGGCCAGATAAGGCTGAGCACTGGTATTCTACCAGAATTCAAATCCATTCATCTGTACCTCCACTTAGAATAGTTCTACCACCTGGAGTTGTCAAAGCTTTATCATACAAAAGAGGGTTTGTGAATGTTGAACAGTCTGGGAAAATATGTCAAATGTTACTGTTGCTGATTCCTGGAAAATAGCCAAAAAGAACATTTCCACTTGAATTTAGGGCAAATAAAAAGTAACTTTGAATGCTTTCTAACCACGCCTTGGTATCTGCCTGCAAACACCAACTGTAATGTAAAGGTTTTACAGCTGTAGTAGTTAAGAACATTCTACATAAAGATGTAAAACCTTGCTAAGCCATTTTAAATGTCAGGTTTTGATCAAGTATTGGATAGCCTAATCTAGAAGTCCCTAATCACCAGGTTGCGACCCAGTGACATAGTCTGTGGAAGAGCTGTTACCAGGTTCCAGGAACTTTATAGGAAAAATTTCTCTAGATATGACAGTGCATTATTTATTGTGCATTGTGCTATTATCCAATTTGTAAAAGCTACTATGTAAATGTACATATATATAAAAACTTTATTTCTGCTTCTCCCGTTAGGGGCGCCACAGCAGACCATCCGCATGTTTGATTTGGCACATATTTTTATGCTGGATGCCCTTCCTAACGCAACCTTCCCCATTTATCCGGGCTTTGAACCGGGACTAAAGCTTGTGCAACCCTAATGGCTGGGGTTGGTTCCCTAACCGGGGATCGAACCCAGGCCGCAGCGGTGAGAGCACTGCATCGTAACCACTAGACCACCAGGGAACCTAAATGTACATATATACATATACATATACAGTACAGACCAAAAGTTTATATATATTATATATACAGTACAGACCAAAAGTTTGGACACACCTTCTCATTCAAAGAGTTTTCTTTATTTTCATGACTATGAAAATTGTAGAGTCACACTGAAGGCATCACAACTATGAATTAACACGTGGAATTATATACATAACAAAAAAGTAAACTGAAAATATGTCATATTGTAGGTTCTTCAAAGTAGGCATCAAGAGAATGCCAAGAGTGTGCAAAGCAGTAATCTAAGCAAAAGGTGGCTACTTTGAAGAACCTACAATATGACATATTTTCAGTTGTTTCACACTTTTTTGTTATGTATATAATTCCACATGTGTTAATTCATAGTTTTGATGCCTTCAGTGTGACTCTATCAATTTTCATATTCATGAAAATAAAGAAAACTCTTTGAATGAGCAGGTGTGTCCAAACGTTTGGTCTGTACTGTATATATATATATATATATATATATATATATATATATATATATATATATATATATATGAACAAAATGTACATTGCAGCCTAGTAAAATTCTTTCTTCGCATATCCCTGTGATGTTAGAAAGCGGGGGTCAGAGAGTGCAGTGTCAGCCATGATACAGGGCCTGTTTTGAGTGGCTGTTTGGTGATACCAGGGCTTAAAATGAACTTAAGTATTAAAAATTCCTATGATATATTATGACTATAATGTTCTTATTATCATATTTGTCACAAGACTCTTTGCTTAATCAATTCAGTTTATGTGAAAAGAATCTAATGTTACTCTCAGCACACCGATCTATTAATAGGATGATATTTATGAGTCAAATATTGATGAATATTTAATACAATTATCATGAGCCCAAAAACCTTTTCAGCTTTTTAAAAATAATCATGCAAATAAAACCACAGGTGCCGTGAAAAATTTGAGTCAGGAGTTCCTTCCATCATTTATTCCTCTCAAAATGTTCTGCTTGCTGTTGAACTGACGCTGAACAGCACGTGCTAAGTAGATACCACCAAGCGCCAATCAAAACAAATTTAAAACAGAGGGCTCTACCCTGTTCGGTGACTTGCTGCATGGTTGACCAGTTAAGTTTTTATTCACTCGTAAAAAACTGATTTCGCAAAATGTAGCTGAGCAAAAAGTAGAAAATTTGACTATGAAATGTTACAGTCTTCTCTAATGGAAATACTTTGGTAAAGTACAGATATGCAAAAATTCTTCTTAAGTACAGTATGGAATTAAGTAACTTCATTACTGTCCATCACTGCATTGAGCCCACAAACCAGCTCCCTAGGAGCTATATACTGTCTACAGCAAATGTATTCCAAGAGCAGACTTCCTGCCATTCAAAATCCCAGTTTTGACCCAAAACACGGAAAATCCAGGTAGAGATCTGCACCCTCGGGCTTCTAATCACCACATCCTTGCCATTTCCATATAAATGAGCAATGCAAGCCAGCCCTTTAGGGCATCCCTCTCATCCTATTATTGGCTTTTTTTTCTGGATGCGAGATAAATGGCATCGATCTGGCCGGGACGAAGAAGTGGCAGTTTACCCATCATGCAGCTGCATGCGGTCGTTAGCGGTGGTGTCGCTAATCAGATGGCTTCCTGTGCCTGGCAGCAGCGCTGGTACAGAGAGACCTTCTGCCTGGTGACGGATGGAAGTCGTCCAAACTCCTAATATCTCTCTTCATAACATTAAAAAGCAATGCACTCAATTAAGATCTGAATGCTTAGTCTGAGTAATGGAGGCTAATATAGAGGATAATAGAGTTGTGTCTGTCTGGATTCTGCAGACTGGGAGAACATGAGTTTAAAACCATTAACTTTGTCTGAATTTTATTTGATAATTTATTCATTAATTGATGATTGAAAAAATCTCAAATATACAGGACCTTATGCATGATCATGTCTTAATATATCGCAATAGGGACCATAAAGGACAGTGGAAATGTAAACATAAAAAAAACATCACACACTCAGTCAAAAATTACTGGTGGTAAGAATCTGGTGAAAATGTTTCATCATACCATCATATACACCAGTTGATCTCAAATTGGGAGAGGTCTGAGCGGCTTTAATTCTGGAGAAAGGTAATATTAAAATTAAAGCATTTAAAGACCGAGATACAAGAATCTTAGATTCAAGAATCGCATATGGGGGTGATGGCAGGTGTCCACATACGTTTGGCCTGTTGTATAAACAATGTATGATCATTTGGTCAGAAGTTCAGGGGTAAAATGCTCCACGGCTTTGAGAAATCATTTTACGGAGCTGAAGTCTCTATGTCACTAATGGAACCAGTTTTTCTAGAGAACAGACTTTATTGATGGGATTATCGCCATCTACCCTGCTGGGGTGGAATTGCACCTGCAATGAAGCAACATTTGTGCAAGATCATTGATTTCAGGTTAGGTTTAGAAAATAATTATCAGTAATAAATCAGCCATGCAAGACAAAAAAAATGTAATATTATCATTCTCGAAAATATTATGTCTTATTCTTGCCTTTTTTTTCATATAAACTCTCTTTTTTTCACAAATGATTTCTTCGTCATGTTCTCATTAGCATATGATTAAAATTCTTAGTAGGTTATCTAGTATCCAGATAGCTGTCAGTCTTCACAGGCTAACATATCTTGGATGTGCTGTACCTCATCCACTGTCAACAAATAAGCTAATATCATAATATAAAGAGCATGCAATCACATCCCAATTAAGCCTTGTTAAAGTCTCAGGTCCATTTCACATGCTATGATGTGAATTTAATCTGTAACATAGATAAAATGATGTCATTTCTTGGATAGGTTGCCTGGTCGAGGAGATTTAAGTGCTATTGGCTCTCTAATTTCAACATAATCAGCATAAATGATGTGAATACGGTGCTCAATTGAGTATGTGTGTTTTTATGTGTGTGTGTGTGTGCGTGTGTGTTGCTAGGCTTTTATGACACTTGTGCTTTCAAAAGACTTTACATAAATGTTAGGTGATCCCTCATGCATCCTGCTCACTTCCCTTACTCTCTAAATATCTGAAGGGATTGGGCATGAGTGCTAATTGAAGTAAAGGAGATCAGCAAATAAGCTGCAATAAGGCTGATTGTAGTTCCTCCGTAAACACAGGAGAGTAATTTCACATTAGCAAAGAGATGTTTTTTTGAGATTAGAGGATTTAGCATTGAACAGCACACCAGATGAGCTTTGCAGTAAAGAGCTCAGTGACTATCGAACACAGCAAACATGTACTGCAATGGCGAATGCTAATCTCAAACATGAAACTAGCTTTATAGCTATTATAGGGTGCAATATCAGTCACATGATGCCCACAGGAGCTGTAAACTGCCATGTAGCATACCATAGGAGATACAATTACTCTTAAAATATCAGATGTTGAAGTATTAATTAAAAATGATAACTGATCCCTGATTAAAATGTTCATATTTTTTGTGTTTCGTCACACCAGGGTAAATTCATTTTATATCTTTTTTCTGTTCTCGTTTCCCCCCACATGCTTTCAAAGCCCTTTCTTTTTACCTGCCTTGTAAATTTCATTAATTCTCCCACCCATTATTTCCATATAACCACTAATATAATTAGAGCAAAGGCTTTCATCATAACCTTCACCACGAGACCATCTTCCGAACGGGAAAAACTGTTGCCACTCTAATGAACTTTTTTTTCACGCTCCGAATGAATTTTTCATGACGCAGGGTCAAGCTGAGAATTTCAGAAGGTTTTTCGGTTGTAAGAAAACATTATGAGTGCAGCTATATTTAGCATAACTGACCTCTTCTATTAAAGCTCGAAACATCAGTCCATTCCTCTATTGTCAAGCTTATTACCCTTGCTGGCATTCCGCCACTGAATTAAAATTGGAAGATGGGAAAAGTAAAGAGGCATTTAATTAGCTGTGCTGTAAAATGGGCAAAAAGAATTAATCAGAACCTGAGGTGCAGGGATTAAATTAGTTAATCAAAGAACAGCTTTTGACCCTGGGTTTGAGAAGAAATCAGCACTTTCTTTTAAAGAATAAAGAAAACAAAGCCATTGCAACTTATTGCTTTAATCGGGTGTAATATGCTGCATGAGACAGTCTTCAATTATTGCCCAGAAGTAGATGTAACCTCATGTTTTGATTATTCAAAGATTTGTCATCTTCAAGAGTGGAATGCAAATCCAAATTATTCACCCCACAGACACGCTTTTGACATCTAATCCCTATTCCTTTTCCGTCTTTTAGCCATCCATTTTAATTTTATCCACCTCATTCACTCTGCTAATTAACTTAAAAAAAAATCCAGATTGTTCGCAGATCAGAAATACAGCACTAACCGAAGATAAAATGTCAAGCAGTGTCTTGACCTATATCATTTTGAAAATTAGTATAGAATAAAACTTCAGTGATTAATTATATTGTGACAATTCAGCTTCTTTTCACAGATGTGAATTGGATCAAGACTTCTCTTTTTTTCTTGCTTATCGTGCTCATCCTTCTACTTTACCCCTGCTGCTTTCACAAAAAATAAAAAAAAAGTAGGTCTGTTAGTCTCCTGACAAGCTTCTGGGCTGTTATATGAGGAATGATTAGTTTGTAATTGGGAGCTATTCTGGGCCTAGCGAAGGCTAAGTATTGAGACCCATTCCGTTTTTGTGTCCATGCGATGTTAATAGATTCAGACAGGCCATGGGCCATGAGAGAAGCAGCACAGACTGTGTCATGGAGCATATTTTATCAGCACGTCTATTCACTGACAGCCTGCGGCTCACTGCAGGGGGCTCAGAGTGCTGTGAGGCTCAGCAGAGGCTTTACCGTCTCCATCTGACTCACATCGCTCAGCTACTGGAAGTGGCAAACACAATTCAGGCTAAGCGGGAGGGGCTCCAGGCCAGACTAAGTATAGTCCAAGAATTAATTAGGTGGTCAAGGGAGATTCTCCTTTCTTTTTTTTTACTTCAGTTCAGGATTAAATTTTAACTGTGAGAGTTTGTTTCTGGACATTTGAAATCTAAGAATATATTAATTTGTAGACAAACATTGGGACAAGCAAGGGGGGAGATGGTAGCTAAGTGGTTAAGGCTCCAGGTTACAAGATAGGGGTTCAAGCCCTGGTATTGCCACGCTGCAACTCTTGGGCCCTTGAGCAAGGCCCTTAACCCTCTGTTCCCCAGGGGCACTATATCTTGGCTTACCCTGCACTCTGACCCAACTAGCCATTTCTGAGCTATGCGGAGAAATTTTTCACTGTTCTGTATTTTACATTTTAATGGTACAATATATTTTTCCATTTATATCATTTTTATTCAATCAATCTATCAATTTGTGCCTATTTAATCGATTACTTAATTGAAACAATATAATACAATTTGAATTTTGAATCTTCACACAGACTGCAACCCATGTTAGGATCAATCTGGCAACCCTGGTGCTGTTAGGGTGTAAAGTTACCCATCGTGCTAAAGCAACTGACCCTGATTTAGCAACAATTCTGACTAACTAAGCTGTGTGAATTATCATGCAGCACAGTGGGTAAAATCACAGCACTGAGGTCCCAGATTTATTTAGATCTTGGGTTGATATGTAAAGTTTTGTTCTTCTCCTACCTTATAAAAACTTTCTAGTAGGTAGATAGAGGTCTCTAATCTCTAAACTGAGCTAAAGGTGTAAATGAGTATGTAACGTGTAATGGTGCCCTAAGCTTTATTCCCATCTTGTACTTAGTGTTTTTGATGTAGTTTCTGGCTTGACCATTACCAGAGTAAGAGTGTTTACAAAAGGTGAACAAATGAATGATTTGTCATAAATTTGTCAAAACGTTACCATGTAATATAACAGTACACAAAGCCGAGATAACCCGTGTTTTTTTATCTTTGCTGAACATTTTTTGGTTGGACTATTTTGCACTTTTGTGAAAAGAAGGAGGCAGAAGTGCTTTATTTTATCCTTTGACACTTTCATTCACGCCCTAGTTCCCTCCGAGTGGGATGGCAAACACCAGCTTTCATTCTGATCTTTATTATTTCTTTCTTTCTTTTAATAAAAAAGGAGCTATGAAATAGCGAGGCAGTAATTGCTACTATTAGCGAGCTCACTGTCAATAGTCTGAACATGCTAATTATTAGCATGTAACTACTGCTCTGGTTTCTTCCATTATTTCCAGGACTTTTCTTCTCCTGTGTGAGATGAGGGAGGTGGTCTTTGGCTTTTAGAATGTGTGAGCTACAGATTGGTTCTCAAAGCAACTCCCACACAAGTCGACGTTTTTGGCAGCAATCGACGACAAGAGCTAAGATGTATAGCAAAAGCTATTGAGTATTTAATAGGAAGAGGGTTTTTTTAGGCACAGAAAAGTGAAGGGAATCTTTCCACTGCAGTGGGTAATGCAAGTTTGCCCAGAGCTCTATGACACTGCCAATTTGTTCCACTAGGTAAATCTTCATTGCCCATGCAACACCCAGTGTCCTTTTTTTATATCTGTTTATCTTCTAACCTTTTCTTCTTTCCAGTGGATCAAGTAGATTTGGTAGAGTCCTTCCAGATGGTATTAAACAGTGTGCCGAGTTCGGCCGGGCTCGGCATACAGGCAGAGTAAAACAAGATTGATTTCCTTCGTGGCTCATGACAAGCCAATCACTGCACACCAAGAAACCTCCAAGAAAAAGGCCCCCAAACATATTGTCTTGTCTTATTTTTGTTACAATCAATCTGCCTATGTTATGAAAAGTTCAAAGACAGCTAGTGCAGCGGTGTCTCTATTGTTTGCAGGCCATCTGGTTGGTAAAAATGTTCTACTCTAAACTCCAGGAATTAAGACGGCCTTTGACTGATGGTGTTTGTGTGTTCTTTGACCCTTTGCACACTCAGTTGATAGCCTAGCTTCGACCTTCCTTCTCTTCCATTTGCCTGTAGTCATTGTTCTTGTTTCTTTTGCCTTGCTCTTTGTAGACTCTTCTTCGAGATGGAAGGAAGGAGAGTACCGTCAGCACTCTGTACATTTCACCACCTAACATCGAGACAGGACAGACGATCATCTGCCGTGCGTCAAACAAAGCTGTCCCCAATGGCAAGGAGAGCAGCGTCACCATCGACATCCAGCGTAAGAAAACCGCATCCTCTTTTCTTTGTTCTTTTTTGCTAACTGTCTCTTCTTATTTATTTCTATAGCAAAGAATCTCACATACTTCTCAGTCCATCTCACATATAGCTTCACTTCCTAGCAAGTTAACTCTAACCGGAAAGTGCTGTATGCGCTGCATCGCTAATCACCTACACATGAAATTAACAGAGCTGTAAGCATTCACTTTGCATCCCTACGTCATTAAGATTTATTGTCTAAAACTATAAGCTAATGCGTATTTTTACGTAGACTCATACATCTCAGAAATGAGAGATATTGTGATATTGTTTGCAGGAGTTTGCTTAAATAATCATCAGGAGAAAACCTATTGAATTTTTATTTTTTTAATGAATAGCACTTTTTTGCAACTTCTTTCAAATCTCATTCTGATCCTCAGCAACCCCTCCTAACTTACAAATTTGCACTCTGTGCCAGGCAGAAGGCACCCAGCATGCAAAAAAAGTGCAATTGTCAGAGAATCTATTATTTTATCAAACACTATTCTCCAGAATTATCAGAGCGAACAAAAGCATCGCCATATTTCATCAATCGTGCTCTCCTTCCCCACTATTAGCTATGACTAATAAAGCAGAAAATGCTATTTAGAGATCCATTACTGTTGACAGCTTCATTCTTTTTTTTTATAATCAATTCTATAAAAAGGCTTCAAGGCAATGTGTCAGTGATTACCGGTCGCCAAGTTTTCCGATCTACTCGTTATGCGGTTTGATAAGCAGCTTATGATAAATGAACAAAATGGCCATCTGTGGAAGAAAAGTCAGTCAGAAAAGATGTTAATATTTGTTATTCTTTCTGATTCAAACACCAAGCAATGACAGAAAAATGCTGCAGCTTGAATCTGATTTTGTCCCGGTTATAAACATGTGCTGTTTCTTTATCTCTTTTGTTCTTCACCCTTCTCCATCTCTCCTCATCATAATGGCTTATGGATATATTGAGATACCGAAGCACTTTGCTGATGTCCACATCCCGCTCCCACTTCAGCATCCCTCTTTTAATTAAGCCACGCGAGAAATCAAACGTAGTGTAATTGAACTTTGATTTAACCGCAGCAGGCCTCCAGTTTGCTAAGACTTGCTGCTTTCTAATTTCATTCAATTCTTGTCTACTCTCCATGGATGAGTGGGAAATGACAAGAGAGAGAGAGAGAGAGAGAGAGAGAGAGAGAGAGAGAGAGAAAAGGAATAGAATGTATTCAGATGCACAGTGCAGACTGAAGCTTGTTGAAAGATTTTCAGAGCAGTTAAAACGAATGTCCCTAGGAGAGAGAAAGGTGAGCATGAAAGGGCACACACACAAAGAGGATAATGAGGCTTTGAGTATTACATGCAGTCACTTACCCACTCAGCTTTATACATGACCAAATAACTGGTGGTCTAAGTGGGTTTGCGTTCAATGCAAAGCGTCAAGCACCAGAGGAACGCGAAGAAATGTGTGTATCGTTGCTAACTTTCTGCTATTATGCACAAACAGGTGTTTGATGAATATGAAGGGGATGAGTTGTAGGAAAACGAAAAGCGGGTGCCACTAAAGAGGCATCTTTTAAACCACAAGGGGTGCTGGAGTTTTTGTGGTTCTGGAGAAGGGGGTTACATTTTGAAAATTGCTATAGGGAAAGAAAAAACTCAAGGGGACAATACACACAGGTGTCAACAAGCACAAATTGGCTGAAATCTTCAAGCAAAATGAATAACTAATATGAAATATGCTTATATAAGCTAGAAATTCGCAAGCAAAACATGTACATCATTTCTGGTCGACTATGGATTTGAGATTTCCGAACCAACTCATCACTGATGTTTAATGTACTGTATTCAACAAGGGAACCATTCAATATTCATTCCTTATTCAAGATCTAAATAAGATGCTTCTGAAGCATTGCATCTTCTCCACTGGGAAATTCCAAGTGTTTTGTAATATAGGCATATTTTATTGCATGCTCAGTTTGTTATATTTTCTGTTCAGGACAAGGCATAGATGCATAATAATATAGATCATTGAGCACTGATGCTGTTTTAGCTCATGATATTAAATCAGATGTTGGCTATTGGAAGGATCGCTGGATAATCCCATGTGAAATACAGGTCTTCTTTTAGAAGAAAGAGCAAAGCTTCAGCAAAGGCTTTGAAAAGTAGACAGAGGGGACAGAAGACAGGAAGGTAGACCTTGTCCTAGTTTGCTGTGCTTTGCAGCCACCTCAGAAAGCCCCCTGGAGTATTTCACAGTAGACACAACTTAGGGGCATTATTTCAACCGAATGGCATCCTTTTGCACTGCAACCATATACTAATAAGGTGGTAAAAGTGATTTCCTGTCACTTGTGTCCTTTCTGCATTTAGCACTGAGAATCACATATGCCAAACAGCTTATTTTCTATAAATAATGAGAAATTGAGAAATCTTGACTTAAAAAAGTATCCAAGCTTCCTAATATTTTCTCGCATCCATTTCAAAATTGACCAGTTCTTGATTTTCATTAATTGAACTCTTTGGCCAAAGTGATGTAATTGGCAACCAAATTAATTAAATGCTAATTTAGATTTATACTCTGGCTGGAATAAGTTATATTGAGTTTTCTGAGAGACCAACCTCTACATGTCTGCTAGAGCACAGTACTCACCGAGCACATTACTCACCGATTCACTTTACAGCTTGGCTTGTCAAATTCAATGAATTTTACGGCATTATTTGCTCTCATTGCCATTGAGTCCCTGATAATTAGATGCATCCTTGCATTACTACTTACCAAAAGCCCTCATAACAGATTCTGACCCAGGGTTAATCAAATAAGCATCTAAATATGAAATTTACTAGGAAAAGCAAACGATGCATTGAATTGTAAAAGGTTGCATTCCTCCCTCATGTAGATTGATATTTCGATGCTGTAAGTAAATAAGTAACTGCTAGGTAAATAATTGCATCATTAATAATTGCTAGAATATGAAAATGCAGATGCACCAGAGAGACAGAGAAACGTTTGCATTTTGTCACAAGAGTGATTATTTTGTGACATGGTGGAACTCAGCAACTTTAAGGAAACGTGATCATGTTAGTCAAGACCAGTCATATATCAATTTGTCATGCAGACCCCGAACTGTAAAAAAATAACATAAAAAAATGTCTAATCCACCAATTGCAGCATACCCAAACAAATAGAATCACCCACAAAATTGGATCATAAGCCTTTTTCTGCACTTGCTGCTTTTTTGCATTTGTGCAACATTGACCCAAACATAATAAATATCATATGTATGTAGGACTTATTTTAAGAGCATGATGGAATACAGGAATGCACAGGCATCACCTTGTGGGAAAATCCAGAAGAATATTCTGGTGAAACTACAAAAAAGGCACCACAAACTTGAACTGTGGTCTACACCTGAGAAGAGTATGTTGCATTGTGGTGTCATGGCTCCAGGATCCTTGGTTTGAGCTTGAGCTTGAGCTTTTTTTTTTTTTGTCAGACACTGCTCTAGATTTCAAGAAAAAAATGTATATAAATACTATATAATTAAAAAATAAAATAAAATATTCTATACTTAAAAATATACTTAAATACAAAAAAGGTTCTAGGTTGGTGGCCAGTTACAAAGTAAATGTACTTAGTAACTGTAATAAAGTAACATTTTCATGTATCTTTACTTTATTTATAAGTATTTCTATTTGGGGAGTCTTTAACTTCAACTTCACTACATTTTAAAGTCAAATATCTGACTTTTTACTAAACTAAATTCTGCGAAATCAGTTGTAATTTTATTTATGAGCGCATAAAAACTTAACTGGTAAACACGCAGCAAGTCACAAATCAGTGTAGAGTGAGTGCTCTCTTTTTTAAAACTTGTTTTAATTACTGCTTGGTGGTGTTTACTTCACCAAGTAAATGTTTAAAGGGAGCATTTTTACTAAGTAATATTTTAACTACTGTATCTCTGTATCTAGACTGTATGCTTTGTGTACTTCGTCCACCACTGCTAGTGTACTAGTCTGCATATAATACAGCATAGGAAGTTTCATATGTTATCCAAAAGATTGTGTCCTATAGGTTGCTGGGTGGTTTTTGTCCTCTAAATTGTCTTTAGATAAATTGGTCTCCCATTCAAGATGTATTTACACCAAGCGCCCAGTGTCTATCAAATTGGTTTTCAAATCCACTGCAAACCAAACCAAGATAAAACAGGTACCAAGGATGCATCACAGAATTTATCAAGACAACTGACATCCTTGTTTTGTAGGCCTTTATTGATCTAAGTGTGGGCATATTAAAGTGTTAGGGGAACAAAATGGCATGTGTACTATTTTTTTTTCCTTTGAAGAGTCCATGAACGTAACATAGTATTGTTACTCATTCTTATAAAGAATAAATAAAACCCATACCCTACCTCTTCTTGTATTCCTTGCGCATGAAAAGGTCTAGAATCATATTTTGCAACCTTCCCCATCATCTCTTATTTAAAACCTCTGTGCAGTCTTTCTGGGGAACATCTGGCCACTGTGACCCAGTGAGAAGGGAGATTGAGCTTTAAGAGAAAGGACGAAGCCGTTCATGCTGCCTCATCCTCCCTGCAAGAAGTTGGCCGATTGTTCCAATATGCCATCTGCTCTCTGCTTTGAACTTCCGATCAAAAAGCTGTCAGCGCACCACTGTCGTCGTCTCATTCTTTATTTATTTATTTTCGCTCTCCTCTCTTGCTGCTCCTCTGCTCCCCTGTTGTTGTCGAATCTGTCGTGATGGTGGCTCTGTTTCAGACCCCTGCGTGCACTCTCCAGATGAAGGCGAGAAATTAGCACCGCTGCATATTGATGGCCTGTCGCTCACATGAGGCTCAAACTGGAGAGCAAACTCATGCATTTATACATCAAAGTGACAAACCGATTTTATTAAGCCACTGTCCCTCAAACAAGACCGGGTCGATGGAGCTGTCTCAAGCCACAGTCAAACTGCCTACAGAGGATCTCAAATGGTATCTGCATGACCTGTGTAACCCAGTTACTCTTCTTTTTTTTCTTGGCTCCATTTGTCTAAGGAGAGCAAGAGGTTGCTTGCTGTGATGTATAAGAATGTGAACGAACCACATGCATTAAGTTTCAAATATTCATCCTCTGACAGAACTCCTTTTTTCACCAAGACCTGAGTTAAAACAAATATTCATTTCTAATCACAATTTATTAGAATTCCAATTAAATTTAATTACATTTGCGGTCATGACCCAGTTTTGGCTTATACACCAAACAGTTGAACTGGACTGTCCTACAATCAAGGTGAGTGCATCTCTGGTTGTCTTGTAGCTATCGCTGCACAATTTGTCCAATTAGGTGATACTAACGTTACACAGGTAACCGTATGGTGACCATGCGAGCTGCTGTGTGATCAGCTTGGCTGCCCGGTGGAGCAGGATGTCTCATGGGTTTCAAAATTTGCATTCCATCTTGTGCTGGCAGGGATGGGCCTGGCACAGTTGTCTGTGTATCTGTGTGTGTGTGTGTGTGTGTGTGTGTGTGTGTGTGTGTGTGTGTGGTGAGCCATAGTCCCTGCACAGACAGAAGCAGAAGAGGTTCAGGATGCCACCTGGAACACAATCCAACTGGGAATGCAGCAGCTGAGCTCACTCTGTCCAGCTGTGTACCTTCAGGGTACATAAACTACAAGAACACACGCACACAAAAACGTTCAGCTGGGACTCAGCAGTGTGGGCCTAGTGTAATTCTATTTCTAATGCCAGTCTCCCTGCCCATTTCTCTCTACTGCTGCTTAAGACCATGCTCAATAGAGATTCTATTGCTGTAATTGGACTCGCAGCACATGGAGACAGGATTGCTTACAAATACACACAATGTATTGATGCCAACCTGATCCAGAGCCACCCTGATATAGACTGCCTCGATATTTTTCCTAACTTCCTTTCAACATCACTATGTGTCACAAATTCTGATGTGAGCCACTCAATGCACTCTGTTCACAAGTGTCTCTAACTGCTTAACAATCCTTTCCCTTTTTGTTAATTGGGATTTTTCCTTTTGTTGGATTGCCTCTTTTCTGGTCCAGTAGTTACAGAGAAACATGACTCTTTTCCAGAGAATGTGGCATTTGGCGGTTGACTCTTGAACAGATATGAAGAACAAGGGAAAATAAATGAGTTTGAAATTGCTTTTTGAACTGGAAATCTCTCGGCTGAATAAGAGGGAACCACACTCAGGCTCATGTGCCAATTGCTCCCTTCTTTTTCACCATTGGTAGCAGTGTATAAATCATTAAAAAGGATTTGTTGCATGAATATCCAAACTAGAGAGACCACAAAAGTACAGCATATTTATGAGTTTTTATACTGTTAGCATGGGAAAAAATAGGTTTTATCTAATCATAAAGTTTGGATCTGTAATGATAGAAAACCTTTACAATATTCCAATAGTGACTATCCTTCAAAAGCCTTTGTACCGTTCGTCTTTATATTATACAGAAAAATAATGACGTGTTATCCAATGATCTGGTGTCACCCAAAAGAGATTGGGTTCCCTTTTGAGTTTGTTTGCTTTGTTTTTTTCCTCAGCACCATCACAAGTCTTTTGCTCATTAGGGATCTAAATATACAGGAGATCCAGAGCTCTTGAAAGCTGCACTGTGGCAATGTCTATTATTAAAAGTGCTGTTCAAATCAAGCTTTATTGAATCTAATTCTTTGGATTGTCTGCAATGGCTCTGAGGAAGCCAAGGACCTTTGTTCATGTTGTCAAAACTTTACCTAATGCACAAATTTATGTAATACTTAAACATACATTTCTGACAACTTCCAAGTAAGTTCCTACATAACTAAAACTTTCAAATTATATATATATATATACAGTACACATATTTTTTTTTTTTTTTTTTTTTTTTTTGTAGAGTACTTATTATGCATCTCTTAAGTGTTGTTTTTGGATTTTCACTTTGATCCATCTTAACCAGCAGAAAAGCTGTGCAGTGAGTGCATGAAGAAATGAAAGAAAATGAGAAACGGTACATGAGAACCAAAGTCAACATTTACTTAATGAGCGTAACTGATGGGCTTGTTATTTTTAAGCCCAGTTTTAATATCATGATCAGGATAGTGTTTGCTTCTTGCTTTAATACTCGACACATTAGGAGGAAATCTGACTATAATTAATCCTAATATGTGTAGCTACACATTAAATATTCATTATGTGCTTATTATCCCTTTACCATTTTTTAAAGACTGAATTTAATTCCAGAAGCTAGTCCAGAGTATAAAGAGCTACCATGAGATACATTTGTATTCTGGAGCTATTTTACTAATTGTCACTATGACATTTCATATACTGTAAATGGCCAGGTTTACTAAATGAATGCTATATTGCAGCTATTTTAACCACCATTTATGTGTGGGCAGAACAGTAGGACCCTGGGTGTTACGAATGATGAATGCTTCATGTTTGGCTTCCAAGCTTTGTGAGTTGGTGTATACTATATATTTTTTATAATGAACTATCACCCCAAATAAAGTTCTTCACCCAAACTTTTACCACAGATGTTCGAGGCAAACATTTGTATAGTATGTCATTGGATGCAGTAGAATAAATCTTTTACGTAGAGAATTACATTTACCTAAACTAGGAGACCCAAACCTGTTCCAGCATGCCCATGCCACTGTGCATAAAGCCAGATTTATTAAGATTTACATGGGTTGAATTGGAGGATCCTGCTATAGAGCTCTGACCTCAACATTATTGAACACCTTTGGAATAATTGGAACACAGACTGCACCACAGACCCCCCTCATGTCACCTACATTAGTTGACTGAATTCATGAGCACAAATATCATCAAGCACACTTCAAAATCGAATGGATTTTAAATCAACCTGGTTTCAAAATTACCCCACAACTATTATCTATTATAATATTTTATGCACCCAGCAGCAAACACACGATGGTGTGGCAGGAAGCAGAAGTGACTGAAAATGTCACAGAAAAAAGACATTTTTAATTTGTTTAATTTTGAATTTTATTTTTGTGCTTGTGCTCACCGCTCGTTGTACAAATCATGCCCATTATAAAATGGTGAAGCTTTTCATGCTGTCAGATCAGTTTAAGCAGCTGTAGTTGCAGTTTGTCATTTTTTTCAGTTCAATTCAGTTAATGGGTTTTTTCCTGTCTTTCTCGCTAAAATTATTTTATTGCAAAATGACGATCTTTACATAAAGTCTTCTTCTGTATGGTGCACAAACAATGTATAATAAAATCATGGTGTCTCACAGGATCATCTATATAGTTAATATCTATATAAACTATAGATATTATAGTGCTATGTCTGTAGTTACATCTAAATTCTAAATACAAAGTGCACAATTTTGATATTAACTTCAAAAATTTGTGCAAATCAAATCTTTAAATATGGCCGGAAGTCAGTCAATGCTACCAGTTTTAGAAATAAACTAATATTTTACGTTGTGCAAATAAATGCATTCTATTAAAGGTGCTGAAACCATCTGTTTTGGTATTTGAGAAAGGTTTAGGACAGTAAATATTGTTTTCAATGGTGCAGAAAGTAATTAAATGGCCTACAAAAGGTGGTGTAGAATCTTGATCTTAATAAAAAAAGCAGAAGGTTGGTGCTTTGGGTGTGAACATGTTGCTGTGTCTGTTCTCCTTGCAGACTTACCACTGGTGAACCTCTCAGTTGAACCTCAGCCAGTGTTGGAAGGAAACCTGGTGAAGTTCCACTGCTCTGCTAAAGCCAATCCACCAGTCACTCAGTTCAGGTAATATGCTTGTGTATAAAGCAAATTACACACACACACACACACACACACACAAACATATATACACGTGTGCTTCATGGCGAATTTTGGTGCTGATTTTAGACTTGGCGTGTCAGTAAAACAGATGTTTAGTAATTAAAAGTTATTTTTCTGTGGCGTTTATAAATTTGTTCTATATCTGAGTAAAAAAGGATGCCGTGAATAAATGTGTGTTGTTTTGAAGGTTTTAATTTGATCTCTTCTACATGTATATATTTATAATAATAATATGTGATAAAAATGGTCAAACTGAAGTGCGTGCTTTATTTATCATGTGTTTATATATATATAAGAATTTCAGTACTAAATATGTTTGAGAAACATTCTCAAATTCCTTTGAATATCATCATATACTTATTTAAAGGGCAGGTTTCATACCTTTTTAAAGCATATCTTTTGCAAACATTGGACTTTGTGATATTTGCCTTGCCAAGTTTAGGAGCAGATGGACATACTGACATTTCTTGCTAAACAGATGGAACTAAGAGCTAGCTATATTTTTCTTTTTTCAATACCCAACCCACATGGAGATGTATTTCTGAACATGCTTTTAAGCAGAGACTTTCAATCTAAGGTTAGTAAGGTATAAAAGTGTAAAATTCCAATTCCCAGAAACCACTTAAAGCACAAAGTCTTTAGAATTGTTAGGAAAATGGAAAAGAGATGTAGAGTGCACACAGGTGCCTGAACTGAGAAGCAAGAAACCTTCTAATGGAGTTTGATTTCCTTTTTAAATAATACACCATGAAGTCCAGAATTGCTTTGGTTTGCATATTGATTCAGACCAGAGGAGTGATGTGCATCTGTAGTTCTCTAAGGTCATTTTTCATTTTGTCTCATTCCTAAATGTAGCAGTGGTCATGCAGGCTTTTTTTTCCTCAGAGACTTTTACAACCTAAGGAAAACAGTTTGTTGGATGTTACACAGCTCATTGATCCAATAAGAGAACAGAAGAGAACAAAATCAATGGCATTTAACGTTGAAATATCCAGACATTTAAAAAAGCAATGCAGCCATTCTGATGTATTCTGTTTTCCTAAATATAATCCAATACAGAGTGTTACTTCACATTACTTCAGAGTGCTAGTTTATGAACTCTGATTAATTCCAAGTCAATAACAGAGAAGATCTTGTGTATGTTGAGTTCCTTTAAGTATACATATCAACAGAAAACATGAAGAAATATAGATGCACTGATTAAAAATGAGAGATGGACTGAAATAAGTTTTTGGTAAATGGGTTTATTCACTTTGGAGAGATAGTGAGACAGGGTAGGGCCAAAGGGAGGTTATGAAACACAGAGAAGTATGAACTACATCAGACAGAGCAGAAACAGACCATAATACATTATGTCTGTTGTAAAATTCTGCTTTTCTGTGCATGTTAAGTTTAAGAAGTCTTCTTGTAACCCCAAAGAAATCCCTTGGCACTTTACTGATTCTTGCTCAGTCTCTATTTCTGTCAGATTCTCTACTATCTTGCTCTCAATTAAGGAAACTACATTGGCCTTACTTTATAAATTTTGCCATGTTATACTAGCTGCAATATTAATACTTCACTGAACATTTTCAGGAACAATGTCCTCCCATTCTGAACTCTTAACATCCTCCCCTTGCAAGTATTACCTTTCATTTCTCTGGTCTCGTTACACGTTTGCGATTTGAACAACACTGTTGATTGGCACATGCCTTGATGAATTTCAGAGTGCGAATGCACTGAGGTATGAAACTAGAACTTGGATCAATAAAAGATGATCATTGGGCACTTGTGCACCATATTTTTTTTTTTAACTATACAAGGATCAGTGTGTTGGGGGGCACTGGGGTGCATTGTTATGTGAGAGATGGCAAACAAAAACCTGATGAATTTATATAGGAGATGGAAACATGCTCGGTGTGTTGCAGTACGTGTCTATCCTATCCTATCCTATAGATAGAAGAGAAGACCCATCTTGCAAGACCCCTTGATGGGATTCCATCCTTCCACCATATAAAGATATAAAATCCCCTGAATCTCTCGTGCCTGCAATGATTATGCCGTGGTTTTTGCTTGTGTGTTTGCACAGCTTTGCCATGTTTTTTGTTCAGTTACATATCTCCATACTAATGTCTCTGAGGTGCTGGAGATGAAGCTTTCGTTCCCAGTTCAATGCGCCTGCTGAGGGTTTTATGTGCACACACAGAAAATAGGGAATGCTGCTTGTTTTTCAGTGCCCGGCGATCCCTTGTGACTCTGCTTATGTTACTGGAATAGGCATACACATTGAGCAAATTGCTTAGAACAGGATCTAAGAGCCAGGGGTGTGAGCGTTAAGAATTCTGGCAATGTGTCTGTGCACTGATGGTGAAATAAAATGATCTCCCAGAAACTGTGTGAAACTTCTGAGCCAGAAATAACATATCCTATATATGTTGGAACATGGACAGAGAGAGATATAAAGTCACAGAGAGATTATGGTTGGGGCAGGAGAGATACATTTAGGAAAGGGATCACCATTGCGTGCAAGATTCTACTAGGCAGTATAATGAAACATCACTCATACAGCTGTAAAGATGAGAAAACATATCAACTTAATCAACAACCCCACCCTTTCTTTCGTTACAGAAAACCTGATGGATATTGTGTGGCTGCCAATCAAAGAGATGTCTCTCTATAGATAAATCTCTCATCTCCAGACTCAATGATATTGAAATGTCTCTGCACCTGAGAAAATCCCTGAGTGAAGTGAATTTATTGTCAAGTGTAATCTCCAACAGCAATCTCAAACATACCTAACAGGGCTCTTTTAAAAATGCAGAATAATCAAGATGATCTGGGTTTGTTCCAGCTGGAGACAAGAAGAGCTTAAAGGTTTTACATCGCTAAAATAATACCAAAAGCTTGCTTCGGTGTTAATAAATATCCATCCTTCGTATTATAGTAGGCATGACACAATTCAGGGAGTAGAGAATTCTTGGCTTACAGTTGCAGAAGCCTGTTTAAAACTGAGCTGGATGTTTGTACAGGTTCTCTAGTTTTTTTCCATCACCCAGTAAAATGCCAGTATGTTAACTGACTATGAGAAATCGCCCCAGGGTGTAAATGGTTATGTGCATAGTGCCCGGCAATGAAACAGCATCTTATCCAATGTTTCCAGGAAAGGCTTGGGATCAACTAAACATGAGCAAATATATATATATATATATATATATATATATATATATATATATATATATATATATATATATATATATATATATTCCCAATTTTTGTACAACATTGTATACAACTTTTAGTTTAAGGTTTTGGTTAATGTCCAAGTTATGGGTCAGTATCAATATTTCCTGCCATTTACTTCCATGAATGTGTTCCCATTCCGGTTTCTCTGCCTGAGAACGCTTATATACATATCTCTAGTCGAAACATTGTGGGAATGAATACTCAGATGGAGTCCTGAGGTATATAGGCATCAAAAACTTGTTGACAAAAGCAAAACACCTATTAAGTCTAATTATTGTCACAAACCTGTCAGGAGACTTTCCAGGAGCCTGGAAAGTAGAAACATTAAAACCTAATTAATGTAATGTAGAATAACAGTAATTTATAGGAAATTATGTACAAACATCCAATAACCAGTTATTCAGTTTGAAAACAGAGTTCTGTGAAGGGATTTTGAGCAGTTAGTGGTTGTTGTCTTTGTTACGGTAATATATGAAAGAAAGCTCTTTTTTTTCTGTCACCTTTCCAGGGGTTTCCTGAGGGAAAAATGTAACAAATTAATGGAAATTCATTTCCGATACTTGGCTATGCCATTCTGTTTGATTGGGAGAAATTTAGCAATACTAAAGTTGGTATTTTATTTGCTTTAAAAAAAACGCCATATAATCCTTCTATGAGAAGACACACTCATTCAGATTTCATAAATCTGAAACGGAAATTGATTTTCTTGAAGAAACTTCTTGAAGTTTCTTTCAACTAGCTGCACAACCTACTGACACCATCCAACAAGTTACTGCAAGTGGTACATTTTACAGTTTTTTTCAAACTTATCTTAATTGAACTTTTATACTTTAGCTTTCATGGTCAGCCTAATAAAAAGAGAATTCAGTATGTACCTAGCATAGACATTACTATAAAAAAAAAAAAAAAGAAAAAAGCTTGGCAGAAGTTTCCAGAGCGTCGCAGGTCTCTTCAAGTGCGTTTGATGTACTTTTTTCTGATATTGCTTGTCATCATAACGTTTCTTTTGAGAGTCATGCTCTTGTGGATAAGGTTTTTGAAGATTAAGCTACAGTTTGGACGCCATGCTGTACACATTGGCAAACATGCTGCACATCTGGCAGGGCAGCCATGAATATGGTTTAATTTTGAAGCTAATAACACAAAGACATTCGGACACGTTAAAAGACTTCATGTCTGACGCTTGATAAGCATCCTCAGAACCCACTGAAAAACAAGGCTATTTAGAGCCACATAGAATTACCGCACTAGCCTATCTATTGATTTGGTTCCAGAGAAGGGTGTGGAGTGTTGTTTGGGAACGGGGTGGTGTATTCACTTTGGTAGGCACATAGATGGTGAGTGCTGGTCTAATTACTCATAAAGAGAAAGTTTCAGACTGCAGCACAGTCTCTTTTCCAAGAGCAATTATGTCTGGGGCTGAGGCGACACAAGCTCCCATCTGCCCTGGTTTGAATATTTTTGGAAACGCAGGTGTTCCTTTGCACATCGAGCTGACAGAGTTCTCAGCCACCCTCACACAAGCTATAGTGCAAATCCAAGCAATTCTGCTTTTAAATGATTCTTATTAGGCTCAACATTGTGGATTTAATGAATGTAGGCAATGCTAATTTTGATTTATTTTGCGCCTTTAGTTTGAGAAACATATCTATTTTTATAGACGTGTGTAATTCTGTGCCATCCTTTTTTTCCACTATGATGTAACTGGGACAGAATGTACCAATTTTCGGAGATTTATTTATTTTTTCATTGCCTTGAACAAATGAAGCTCAAGTCAGACGCCAACAGCCCTGGTGACATTCTAGGAATCGTTACAGAAGCAGGATGGGATACAAGGCATGATGCCACAGGATGCTGCTTTCCAACACAAATGAAGCACTTCTCATGTAGAGATACATCGATTCATTAATGCCTGCCTCCTTTGTGCTGCGGATGGCTGGTGCCATTTACTAACGTTTGCAGCGGCCTGCCTATTTGTCACTTTGAGATTTGTTTTCCTCAGCGGTGTAATGGGAGTGTAGGCTGTCAGCTTGCTACCAAGGCATTGAAAACATGCTGAGGCCAACAGGGATCAGTCACTTCAATGATTCCCGTACCACACAATGTCGCAGAGACTCTAAAACCACTAGCATGTAAGGGGAGGCACTTGTCATTGTGTTTCAGCAACCGGTTTATATTAGCCAGACATCATGCTTTGTTTTGTCTGCATGACGGAATTATTTGGATCTTCTGGCTCTGCTGTAGCGCCATGAGAAATAGTATTGTGATTTTTATTATATGGATGAATAGCTTACGGTGCTCATTTATTTCCATTCAACTGAGAGGTTGAGAAAAGATGTTGGACCTGTTTTTCTTTCTTTCTTTTGTAATAGTTTTATTTCTTGGTTTTTTTTTTTCATTTTTTTTTTTTTTTCATTTCAGAACCTGTGATCTTGTCAACAGCTTCGCATTAGCTCTGTTTTAAAATAATATAATATAATATCATCAGTAAATAATACAACTCAGTATAATCAGTATAATAATACAACTCAGTACTAGACTACAATATAATGCTCAAATTATTTACATCCTCTTTACTGATTACATTTTACAGGTGGGCCAAAGGTGGTCATGTGATCAAAGAAGTATCCGGAGACACCTATGAAGTCGTAGTGGACCACACCTTCTTCACAGATGCCGTTTCCTGTGAGGTCACCAACCCTTTAGGAAGTACAAACATCAGCCGCAACGTGGACGTCTACTGTGAGTTTCCTGCTGGCTTTTGCTTAAAAAAAAAAAAAAAAAAAAAACTTTTTCAATTACTGACTTTTCATTTCTGCACTGCAATTAAATTGAACTATGTCTTATCTGTATTAAAAAAATCATTAAATATAGTTATAACACCAGCTTACTGAAAATAATCAACTCAGTGCTTGTTTGCCACAGCCAGAGAAAATTAAATTGCATGTTCTGGCCCCGTGTCTTATCAATCCTGCTGAGCGAATGTTTGTTTTCTGCAGTTGGACCTCGTATGGCTGCTGAGCCGCAGTCCCTGCAGGTGGACCTGGGATCGGATGCGGTGTTTAATTGCGCATGGACGGGAAACCCATCTCTCACAATTGTGTGGATGAAAAGAGGGTCTGGAGTGGTGAGTTTTTTATATTGATTGTGAAATTATGTTTTAAACTTCCTCACTCCAAAAAGTAGCCTTGAAGATTTTCGCTTTCTGTTAAACATTTTATAATGCATTTAATGTTCATGTTATAATGCATTTAATGTTCATGTTATAATGCATTTAATGTTCATGTTATAATGCATTTAATGATCATGTTATAATGCATTTAATGTTCATGTTATAATGCATTTAATGTTCATGTTATAATGCATTTAATGATCATGCTATAATGCATTTAGTGATCATGTTAGAATGGATTTTAAGTCATTCACTTCCTTGTGAATATTACATACAGCAAACAGCATTTATAATTAAATTTAGAATAAGCTTTTATATAATCGATTATATAATATCTCCCAACACCAAAGAGCCTGAGCCCACTTTTGTATAGTGATTCGTAGTATCTGTCTGGGTTCTTTTTTATTATCTACAGGAAATTAGCTTCTTTCTTTCTTTCTTTCTTTCTTTCTTTCTTTCTTTCTTTCTTTCTTTCTTTCTTTCTTTCTTTCTTTCTTTCTTTCTTTCTTGTCGGAATGGACTTGTTGGTGTCTCTAAGACTAAACCTAATGCGCCTATCAAATGATAAATACATCATGGCTGCATTCCTTTGGTATGAGTAATATGCGTTCATAAATTTGAATTCCTATAACATTTGCAGAAGGTGTTACCAAAATGTTAGTAACTGTTGCTCTACAGACTTGAACTTATTAGATTACTCGATAATGAGCTGAGGACTTGAACCTGATATGATAGAGCAGAAAAGTTTTTGCACTATAAATTATACGGTATAAATCTATTTTATTTGAATAGTCTCATGAACTCTATATTATCCCACCATTCGCTCATACTGTGCAAACGTCTCTAGGAGATGAGGAACACCTCAGAGGAATGAAGTCATGAGACTGTGGAATGGGCAGCTTTATTTAGAAATTTGAGTAGGCAAATTCTGGGCACCGATCAGCATGACGGTCTCATCAAGCGATTTCCCACGAAGCTTGTTTATCGTTTTTTTAAGTAATCATTACCATGCGCTTGCTGATTAATCTATAAAACCTATAAATGGTAGCTGTTTATGTACAGTGATACCTTCTGGAAAATGATACTTTTGGGTTCTTCTCACCTCCTCCAGAAAGGAACAACACAGGATCGAAAGTGGAATGCAGTGCATTGGGCTAGTTCATTCATTTCTGATTTAATGTGTCGGAAAGATTCAATAGTTTATTGTCAAATGTGCAGGAAACTGTCTGTAACATCATACAACCTCTGGCATTAATTATAGAGGACAAAACAAAACATGCATTATGTATTTAGATAGCAGTGTTGCGAAAATACAAAAAAAGGGAAATAAAATACGTAAAGAGTGCAGAGCAAATATGAAGGACATGCATCTGTTTTCAGTGTGCCAAATTGCTCTCTAGCGACGTAACGTGACCATCTATATATTAATTTCGCATGGAATTATTTAAAAATGATGCTTATGTTTCATTTGTTCTCAGAGAAGAACACGTTCATGGTAAAGTGTTTATATGCCGTCTCATTATTGTTACATTAGCACCCTCCTGAGAAACGTTTTCCTAACAATTTTATGGTTCTTTCAGCTTCTCCCATTAGGGGTCGCCACAGCGGATCATCCTTCCTAACAATTTTATTCTAACATCCATAATATAAACAGGAAATGACCTTTAATTTCCAAACAGGCAGGCACATAACATATACTCCGAATACAATGTGCAATTTTTATAGTACTCAGGTGTGCATGGACGTTTCCTTGCCCTGATTAGCGTACCAGCAAGACTTTTCTTCTGCATGATCACCTCGGTTACTAGAACGCAGAGATCTTTGTGTCCTGTTCTGTCATCCCTAGTGAAGTTTTGATGACTGTCAATCCACCATGGAAACTCTGACGGTTTACTTTACTTCTTCCCCAAATTAGATTTTAATAATTCAGCAGAGCCGTTGTAAATCTACGCTGCCCAGTAGTTCTGCTTGTTGTACTATGACTATAATCGTTTTCTTTTGCTAACAGGACTACCTCAGATTTTAACCTTTGGTAACCTTTTAACCCTCAGGTGCTGAGCAATGAGAACATCCTGACTTTAAAATCAGTGAGGCAGGAGGATGCTGGCAAATACGTGTGTCGTGCTGTGGTGCCTCGAGTCGGGGCTGGAGAGAAGGAGGTCGCGCTTACAGTGAACGGTAATTTATTTTTTTCTCCATGACATACACGAGGGCATAGTTATTTTAGTAAGAAGCAGTACTTTCACGCTTGAAATCCCAATTACACGAAAGCACCTCCACTGACCGTGATTACTGCACAGTTCTCAAGCTGTAAATCAGCTAATGATCAGGTGTTAGATTAGTCACTTTGGCAAGAGAGAAAGAGACATTTCTCAGGAACTAAAGCACATCTACGCAGTCTGATTCTGAGATGTTTGCATGATTCAAAAGTCAGTTTATTACACCTCGGTTATGATTGATTTCTTGGTTTAACTTGATTATAATATAAAGTTTAAAACCAAGAAATTTTCATTTTATGCAAATTTTTTAACACTGCAGTACAGAAACTCTTGACACATATACCATGAAATGGGTAAAGGGTGGAAGCTCAGTGGTTAAGAGATGGATCTGAAGGTCATGAGCTAAAATAAGATGCCGCTGCTGAGCCTTTAAGAAATGCGCTCAATTGTTCAGTTGTAAATTGCTCTGGATAAGGGCGTCTGTCAAATGGCATAAATGTAATAATAGAAAAAAATAGTGTATTGGTATTTGGGAAATCCTTGTGTCTATTTTGTATATTTAGAATATTTTGTATTTATCATTGTATAATCTTCTTCTTATTGTTCTTATTATTAATATTATTATTAATTTTTAATAATGGGCTTTTTGGCAATTAAAAAAAAGATATATAATAATAATAATAATAATAATAATAATAATAATCATTAGTAGTAAGCAGCTCATATAAATAAAAACTCAACTTAATAACATTTTCTAAATAAAAAATAAAATAAGATGAAAAGCATTAAAAGGTGCATTAAAGCAGATGAGCAAATGTGCCCCAGTTGGAGGGAGTTTGACGGTGGCAAACTAATGAAGGGTACAGGATAGTGTGAGACTCAGCTTCTCACCGATAAATGACTTCATTACGCCTGCTTGATATTCAAGCGGCAAACATTAACCATGGAGCCACTTCCACTAGAAGAGAGCTTTGTAGGCAACAAACACTTTGTAGCCTCCTGCTATCATCCAGCACTGTGTCTTGAGCTGATTATAGCAGAAAACATTCAGTCGCTCTGATTTGTTTGGGTTATAAAGGGAGAGAATGCATTGCTAATGTAGTTTGGTCGTAGTAAATTACAGATGTCACCAGTAACCGTATTAGACTGAGTAACTAAGTGTAGAACCTCTAAGAACTGAGGATGTAGAAAGTAAAATGGATTGTTTTTCAGACGCTAGCAGAATAAGGCTATGCAGAAAGACAGATTATTGCTAAAGTATCTTTTTTTAAATTGTTATTTTGCCTTTAATGTTCACTATAATGTCAAAAGTATTGGGACACCTGACTTTTCCATCCATGTACTTTTTTTCTCAAACTGTTACCATAAGGTTGAAGGCACACAATTTAATAGGCTGTCTTTGGATGTTATATCATTACATATTACATTCATCTGAATTACAAGACCCAAACCTGTTTTAGCATGACTTATCCCTGTGATCAAAGCCAGCTCCATGAACATATGCTTTACATTGGTGGGAGTGGAACATCTTGAGTAACCTGCTCTAAAAGCTCTGATCTTAACCTTATTGAACACCATTGGAATTAATTAAAATGCTGTTGATTTCCGCAGTCCTTTTCATCTTACAGACGTAGCTGACTTTACTAATGCACTTGTAACTGGATGAGAGCAAATCTTGCCAATTACATTCAAAGAGCACATATGAATCTTATGGTCGGGTATCCACTCACTTGTGTGAACAACATGAACCAGGCATAACATTATACCATTATATATATATATATGTGTGTGTGTGTGTGTGTGTGTGTGTGTGTGTGTGTGTACAGTATATGTGACGGTGAAGTGAATAACACATTATCTCTTCATCATGGCACGTGTTAGTAAGAGGGATATATCAGGCTGCAAGTGAACATTTTGTCCTCAATGTTGATGTGTTAAAAGCAGGAAAAATGGGCAAGCGTAAGGATTTGAGCGAGTTTCACAAGGGCCAGATTGTGATGGCTAGACGACAAGTCAGTCAAGAAGCTTTGATTGTCATTTTACCCATATATAGCTGATGCAGTCCACAGTGAAATGAGACAAAGTTGCTCCAGAACCCTGATGCTACATCAAACAACATAGTTACATAGCAGAACATAGAGCTAAAAAACTAAAGTAAGATGTCCTAGCCACATAAAGTGCATTGTGTGCAAATGATTGCAAACAGTGCAAGACAAAAGACAGATACACAAAACACAAAATAGCACCTGCAGCTCTTGTGAGATGTTCCTGGTCTGCAGTGGTCAGAATCTATCAAAAGTGGTCCAAGAAAGGAACAGTGGTGAACCGGTGACAGGGTCGTGGGCGGCCGAGGCCCATTGATGCACGTAGGGAGCAAAGGCTGGTCCGTGTTGTCCGATCCAACAGATGAACTCCTGTAGCTCAAACTGCTGAAGAAATTCATGCTGTTGATACTCGACAGGTCAGAACTGTTTTGGCAGCAAAATCAAATCAGGCAGGTGGTCATAATGTTATGCATGATCAGTGAATAGTGTATGTACTACATTGATTATAGAAATATTATATGTGTTATTGCGAAGGATTCGAATGAATAGACTTTCTCTTTTGTACTGTTTCTGTTACATGGCTGTTTTATTCAAGTCACCCAGCCTGAATCCATCTTTGACACTCTACAAAAAAACAGCATCTGTTTGTATCTCGTCAATAATTCAAGCCCACTCTTTCTCAGCAGGCCATTCAGGGAAATGTGTTGGCAATCCTCATTTCAAATGCAGCGCATGTCTGCAGCTTAGGAGGCAGAATTCTTTGAGATCTTTGACATAAGGGTTGTGTGTGTGGTACACAAGCATGTTGTTACTGTACCACAGGTCCTGCTACGTTTTTAAAGATGAATATATTCCAGACATTTCTTAATCAAACAGAAAATCCTGAACTGGATTACATCTCTTCTACTGCATCAATTTGCCAATGACTAAACAGCATTTGAAAAATGGAATATGGCCTTATACTGTTATATGTATTATGGATTGCAGTTCAGTAGGGACTCTACAATGCACATTATACAGGATGGATAAAACCCACACCGATGCTTTCTTTCTTTAAAGACAGACTAAACTCTAGCGTAGCATATGTCCTTGCGTATATTGTTCTCTGTTCATTTGTACTCGTAACTTCATCTGCGGAAATTCTTTCCCTTTCTTTTTATTATACTCCAATGATAATAATACTGTACTGTTTGCAACACTTTGAGAAACGTACAAGAAAGTCCAGACTTTGACCTTGGCATTCCTCGTTTTTCTGGCTGCATGGAGTCTATATCAATTATGATTAGTCCCGGAATCCACTAAAATTTCTCTCCATATTTTCTATACTTTTGACCATAATTACAAAAATGGTTCCCCAATTCTTAAAACTTCTCAAAGTCAGAGCAATAAAGCTGGAAGAAATCACAATCCAAGCTTGAGGAAAAAATACAAAAGCTCATTCTGTTCTTTCCCAAATGCTAAACCAATTGTTTTGATGCTAACCATTATTTTAAAAAGCCACCGTTTTTATTATTTGTCAATATCGCTGCATACTCGGTCACACGTCACTGGTATAAAAAGCTCCCACGGCAGCCTGAAAAACAGCTGAGAGATTCCGAGTGTTCCCCCGAGCCCGCTGTAATTTAATTATAGACCAGCGCTAGCAGGGGAGGCAGTTAGCAGAAAGCGTGCTAATGGATACATATTACCGTTGTCCCATAGTCCCTGCACGTGGAGAGCACTTGTTTGTGGATGTTTATTCGCAGCTTTTTTGTGAGGATTCAATAGTCTTGCGTTATGTCTGGATGTGTTGTGGCATGTGGTTTGTGGATTTTATTTCTCAAGGGTTCATTATTATGTTTCAGATCAGGTATTCAGGATGCAGGCAATCAATCGTGGGCTATACCTGCACGAGTAGGAAAATACATTACCTCATTTTTGGCAGAAACAAAACGTAGTGGTGTGGAGCATCACAGATGTTTTATTAGGTGTGTGTGTGTGTGTGTGCGCTTTGAGTTTGCACTTATATGGAAAACCATATTGCCTGTCAAACTCTGCATCTCTGCTTGATGGACATATGGTTTCATTTTCTATTTAGTGCATCTAACAGAAGTCATTGCTGTGCATGTCTGTGTGTAGATGTGTGTTTCTGTGTGTGACGTCTTTGTTTTCAGCACTCTAATACGACAGCCTTTTCTTATACAGATTTATGAAAAAGTCTTCAGTGTTTCTCTAAGGCGTTGCTGTCATATACCACCTTTTTTTTTTTTTTTTCTTCACAGTCACTTTTCCGGACTGCAGCTGTGTGCCTGTTTTTTTAATCCCACATCCTCCCGCTCTTGCAGATGCTCCGACTGCAGGAATTTGACCCTCTCTCCTGCAGTTATTTCTGTCCCTACAGTACCTTCCTGCAATGTTTTCGAATAAAGTCAGCCCTCACCTTCCACTGAACAGAAACAGCTAAATAATTAAAACCCTTAAGAGGGCTTTTCATTTTCACGCTTTTATTGCTCCCGCGTAGAAAATTCATGCAAGGAGGAAAAAACTTTTTGCTTTGATTTATTAGTGCCATGGTAAAAAAGAAATGGTATTTTTTTATGTCGAGGCAAATTTGATATGAAATAGGTGTCTATTTGTTATGTATGGCTTGCATGGAATGCATGATAGTGGCGATGGATGCAAGTAGAAAGAATTGTATTTTATTTAACAAACAAACAAGCGAACAAACTCAATACGGGTGGAACAGGCAAAAATGACAAGGAAACAGCAGTGCAAGTACAAAATGAGAACGAGACGCCGGAAACAAGATCAAAATGGTGAAATCGTGACATGTGAAACGATGAAGCGTTGAACAAAACGGCTTGGTAAGATGACAGGGACTGAACAAGTTGCTTTGCAAATGTGGAACAGACACAGAAGGGGATTTAAACCCAAACACATAATAAAAAAACCAGTGGTGAAGACACCTGTGAATGAACAAAAATGTAAAGAGTAGAATCAATAATAGCACAGGAGTGGACACAGTGATAATCTAATAAGCACCTGAGGGGGGATAACCTCTTTCATCACAGTACATTATTACAGATATACAGTATATTACGTTGTAACACAATATTCAAACATTGTTAGGACATTTTTTAAATATTAAATACAAATAAGATGGCCTTGCTCATACTCTATCTCCATTGTTGAGGGGGCAACTGACTTATCCAGTCATATGTGGTTCAAACTTTAACCACAAATTTGGAGGCAAACCTTTGTATCGGATGTCTATGGATGTGATCATTTTCATTCAATGCTAGATTAGTTTATTATTTTGTTATGCACCGTACAGACAAGTTAATTAAAAGAGAATTATTGCTATCATAATTAAATTTCTTTAAAAATAATAATAAAAAAAAAAACGTACTTATGCATATGAATCTGGTTGGTGGGTGAATCTTACAAATAATTAGGCTCTGTTAATAACTAGAGGTCGAAGGATAATGGATTTTACTGAACTTTATTACAAAAATAGAAATATATAAAAACAGTACTAAAGAAATTTAAAAAAATAAATGAGTATATTAATTAATAGATATAATTAGATCATTAATTAAGTATAAATAAATACAATATGGCGCTCTTCATGCAGCATCCATCTCACATGTAAAAACAAACAGGACATGCTGCTAGTGATTTGAGGCCGCCCTAGAGGCCACTCTAGTAATAACAGCCGGAAAAACTATCGGTATGAATTTCATGCTGATAGCCGATAGTTACAGTAATTAACTATCAGTGTTTCGACCTCTGTTTATAACTACAGGAGATTTTATTTTAAAAGCCAAATTTATTTTCAAATACAGATATGAGTAAAACTTATTTAAATGTTTCAAATATGTCTCACGGACTATTGTTTGGGGACCCCTGTTGTAAACCATAGTATCTGGAGTCAATATAAAACCAAAGGAACTTGGTACCGAGCAGATCAATCGATATGCGATATCTCTTCTATCTCTTATGTTATGTGATCTTTGTTTTTTTGTAACTTCTGGTCCTGAGGGTAAAATAGTGTTGCTGGTGTGGTTTACATTATTTGCAGGTCAGATTCTCAGTCTTGTTAAATAGACGTTGACGCGTAAACCTTAGCATTTGCGCGCACTTATTTAGCAATTCATGAGTTGGCAAATAGATGAAGTGAATGAGAAGAGAATCACACACACACACACACACACACACACACACACACACACACACACACACACACACACACACACACACACGTTTGTCTTACTATCCTTATGAGGATCCACTGAATTTATTATTGATTTAACACTAACCTTCAATTCAGTAACTTGAAGGAACAAACCATTTTGTTTTATTCTTTTTAAACAATGTTGCAATTTGGTATAAAACTAAACAGTTTTCAAAGGTCAGAATTGTCAGACTTTCCTAGACCAGGGATGCACATACACACACGTATACACAAACATTTTCTGGACATAAAAGCCATGTTATAGACAAACCAATTAGCCTTTACTTTCACTCTCACTCAGTTTTGGGACAACTGACTTTTGCAGCCACATGTGGTTCTTCACCAAGCTGTTACTACAAAGTTGGAGGCACACAATTGTAAGATGTTTTTTAGATTCAGGAGAATAAAATTTTTTCATTTAGACTTTACCATGTCCCAGCATGGAAAAACTCCTGCACTTAAAGAGAGCTCCATGAAGATATGCTTTACATGGATTGAGAGGAAGCTCTTGAGTGGCCTGCTATAAAACTCACTTTGATTTTATTGAACACCTTTGGGAAGAACTGGAATGCTAACATCACCTCAGGCATCCTCACCTCACCTATATCTACAATATACAATACCTGACTCCAAAATCTAGTGCAGCATCTTCCCAGAAGTGTGGGGATTATTATAAGAGAAAAAATTAAAAATGGAGTAAATGTGGAATCTTATAGTCAGGTGTCCAAAATTGTGTCCATAGTTTACATTTTAATGTCCTTTTTATTTTAGAACTGATGAACCTTTTAACACATTTTTGCAGAGCTCAGGAACCTGATATTGTTGTTTGCTGAGGTTGTTTTCATGGCTCTCTATCACCACCTACTGCCTTCTCTCTCTCTCTCTCTCTCTCTCTCTCTCTCTCTCTCTCTCTCTCTCTCTTATTCTCTTGACACTTCATCCCTCCGTGCTCTGTGGCTGCACGATAAAACCACCTAATTATAGTACTCATTTGCAGCCTGATCATCAGGACTGATTCGCATGAGCCTCCAACATTGGCCTCCTCCAACACCAACATCATCTGGATGCATTTAACGCCCTCACACATACCCACCAGCACTAAACACTCCAACAAGGCACATTTAAATGGTGTGTGTGTTTGTATATACTGTCCGTTGGGTTCTCACCTTAGCGTATTGTAGAACTCGGAGAGAAGCATTCATATACTGCATACGTTGGCAGCGAGAACGCTCGTGGTGGTGATCAGCCTTCGGCTGCTAGCAGTTTTCTTTTACATTCCCTCCATACTCCATCTGCCAGCCTGGCATCTAAATGCTAATTTATTCTAATAAGAGCCACTTAATAAACTGCAATTATAAATCAGCAGGGGTATGGTATAGAATGTGACTGGCAGGATGCAGGCTTTAGGGTGTGTGTCTGTGTATTGTGTTACTTTTTATTAACCAATAATATAATGCTATAATGTAATTAATAACGGGATCTAAACTGCTTTGTTGACCTTCATCAAAAGGAAAGAAAGTATAACTTGTCGTTCTTTAATAAATAAAGTGTCACTATAGTGTAACTTTCTTTCTTTCTTTCTTTGTGTTTGTTTGTTTGTTTATTTTGTTTGTTTTAAGAGATTTTTACCTATCAGACCCAATGTAAAATATAACCATTAAACAAATAATATATTCTAAATAAGCATGTTAATATAAGGTTGTGAGTTGCCCTGCAGACTATACTATTTCACCTTTAGGATAAATTGGAACAATAACTGTACCACAGTCTTTCTCACTTATGCCCTTATGGATTAATGTACACAGCCTGATTTTTTAAATGTATTTATTTTGTATTTTTTATTATCAGTTCCTTTATTGTGACTCCAAGAACACTAAGAAGGCAGAAAAGGCAGCAAGTCAGAAATGTGTGTGAATTTTGGACTTGACAGTTCCTAATTCTCAGCTTTATCAGTTCAGTGTAAAACTATCAACTGAAGATGTGCACAAGACTATTTTTGCTCTAATTCCAATTTATGCAGATATTATTATAGTTTGTATGTGGCCACAAAATTTTGCTGGTTCTTTATCTTAAAATGTAAAGAAACTGGTAGCCACTGGTAACCACTGTTATCCTGACCAGGCAGTTACTAAGGGGAATGCATGAATGAATGAATGAATGAATGAATGAATGAATTGCACTGCACAATTCCACATCAGTGCTACTGATTAGATACAAATTGTGCTCATGTTTACATTGAAACTCAGAATACAAACACTCACATTCTTATTTAACTTCTCTAGTCTGAAGACTAGATAGATAGATAGATAGATAGATAGATAGATAGATAGATAGATAGATAGATAGATAGATAGATAGATAGATAGATAGATAGATAGATAGATAGATAGATAGATAGATGGATGCATACTCGATCCACATTTGTATATGTTAAGAACGCATATGTTCATTTGGAACAATGTGTTTGTTCTTGATTTCATCTCCAGTAAATAGAGATGAAGGTTTAAGTGGGTGACACGTAACCATAGAAATGTGGCCATTTAGCCTTATGTGAAGTATCTTTTTCAAACACATTTTTAATGCCCTTGTGCCCTAATAACCAAGCTCAGTAAAAAAGAAACAAGCCTTGGAAAGAGTTACAGTAGGAACACGCTTATGCCCTGAGTCTAATATTGAATTTAAAAACATACACATAATGATATAACAGCACACAAGGTCACCGTGTTAGTATGGACGAGATGTACAATGTAAGCACAAGTAATGAGGAGAATGATCAATATGCAAGCTGCTCGATTCAGCTGTTAGTCAATAGTTCATTCCTTATTCCTTAATGCAGACAAATATGTTCTACTGCCTACGTTTTGATTAGGATATAGGCAAGAAAACGGATATAAAACCTATCTTGTGGTATATATATATATTTTTTTTTTTTTTTATATATATATATATATATAATATATTATGTGTGTGTGTGTTTAGTGTTTTAGAAAACGACTATGTGCACCCAGGCTCCCTTTCCAATCTCGAAAAGATCTCTCAGGGAGATAAGGGTCGCTGTACTGACCGGAAAGCTTGCTTCTTTGAGTGGCAGATGAAGGCCTGGGGTAAAAAGATGTTATTTCGAAGAACTCACATCGTTCGACATGTATCTAAATGTTTTACTTTCAACAGCAAGTCTCTGAATTTTGACCTGGCTGGTGCACGGGCTAACTAACAAAGCAGACGCTTCTTTAAATAAACCAGGTTATATTTGTTACTTATACATAAGAGCACATTGAAATCCTTATCCTAGCTATTTTTTTAGAAAGCTGGTGTCGGAGATGATGCAGTGCCCCTGGAGCACACGGCTAAGGGCCTTGCTCAAGGGCCCAAGAGTGCCTGCTTGGCAATACCGTGGCATGAATCTCCAATTTTCTGATCAGTAATCCAGAGCCTTAATCACTGAGCTACCACTTACCCAGAAGATAAATAAAGACTAAAACTGAGAATTAAGGATGTTCTACTTAGTATTTTTTTTTTTTGTTTATATCAACTGAACATTGTTTTCAAGACGTTTATTGCAGTTTACCATTATTGTTATACTTCTTCTTTTCGTCTTTAGACTGTCCTGGGGTTGTAATAAACCTCTTTAGTATTGTTTAACTTTCTTCTTACCATACACTACCTTATTATAATCCTATTACTTGGTATCACTACATTTTGAGTCAATAAGGTTTCTTTCTCATGCTAATTGAGAGTTTTTCCTTATCACATTCAACACAGGCTTTAGATATCTAAAACGACATATTGTAACAATACCGTATATAGTATTTTGTTAAAAAGCACACTGTAAATCCTGATGAGGTTTTTTTTTTTTCTTGAATCAACAAAGGAAAGAGAAACATTTTATTATACTTGATTAACAATCACAAGTTAATAATTCAGTGGTAATAGTCACATATATAAAACTCAACAAAGGGTTATTTGAAATGTGAATTAAATACCTGTGAATTTTACTGTTCACTTTTTTTATTTATTAATTCTTTTTTTTAAGTTGTTTAATTGACATTTTAAAGATATAATTTGGTGTAAATGTTTCAAATACTATTATTTGAATTTATGGCATTTGGCAGATGCCCTGATCCTGAGCGACTTCCATTTATTTCATACATACTGTACAACTGAGCAGCTTTGGGGTGGTTAAGCTCCTTGCTCAGGGACCTGGGAGTGGCCTGGTCCTGGGTTAACAAACAAAGCAATAAAGTTTGGGGGCTTGGATTTGAATCACAACCTTCAAATTCAATGTCCAATGCCTTAACCACTAAGCTACAACCTCCTACAATAATTAAAGTTACATTTATGATGTTTTGGCCATTATCTAGAGCACCTGAGAACAAACATAAAACTCCATGTAAAATTGTATTGAACTTTATTATAAAAAACAAACAAACACACACAAAAAAAACAGTACTGAATCATGACTCAGAAAAGGAAGTAAAAGGAAATTAATTATATTATTAAATATTAAGATAAATAAAATACATACATCTAAATAAAAAAACAAACAAAAAGTAACACTCCAAATAAATGAAAAAAGTTACATAAAAAAATTAATAAAAAAAGACACATCAAATAAACAGCACACAGTGTCAATGATCCACCGCTAGAGGATACTCTGCTGTATAATGCAACCCGGAAAAACTATTTGCATGGATTTTTGCTGATAGTCTACTCTTGGTGGCAATTAATTGAGAAAACTATTTAATCCATTGACAACTGACTATATATATTTTTATCCTTGCAAATGATATCGTGTGTCCTGTTTGTGAAATGATTTTCATGCTATCATCTTGGACATTTCTGCTTCTCCAACTCAAAATTACAAGTTTTTTCAAACTCACTAAGCTCAAGGTGTATTTTGTGTTCAATGACACAAAACAAACTTATTGTACTTCAGGGTTTTTAAGTGTGAAAAAGCCAAGGTTTTGTTTTTTGGTGTTGTCATGGTTTATCGATTTGTGTGCAGTGCTCTGTACATGGATGTGTTTGTTGTTTACCTACAGGGCCTCCAACCATCTCCAGCACCCAAACACACCAGGCTCCTCATGGAGAGAAGGGCCAGATCAAGTGCTTCATCCGGAGCACTCCTCCTCCCGACCGCATTGTGAGTTCCTCTCCAAACACTTTTTGCTCCTTTGTCATTCTCAGATGAGCGTGGATGTTTTTTTCGCCTCGTGACTGTGTTCATTAGCATTGACAGGCTTAGTCCGATAATGTACAGCGCACTGATGACTTACGATACGCGTAATAAATGAAATTGCACCCTAAATCATTTGTTTCCACTGGGTTATAGTGGGAATTATGCAAAGGCAGGATGGTGCACTTAAATTCTTATCTAATCCTTGGTCATGCTCTGTTAGTGCACACTGATTAAGATTTATGAACCCTAGATAAACAATCTCCTCTCAAGGCCATTTTTTTATTCATTATTTATCTTTAATGTAACAATCGTGTGTGTGTGTGTGAAATAATGTATACATACATTGTTCATTTACTTCCTGTATTATTGTGTCCAGATTGAAAAGATTGAATTGTAATAGAGTATTTATATACGTATAATATATTAGTGTTATAAGCTACCAATTATTTATAGCACTGTGTTCTCAGTTATTTCGGTAAAATACCTCCATATACTATGTACTTTATATACACTATATACTTTTTTTTTTTTTTTTTTTTACAATCTTTTTTCTATTTATTCTTTAAATTATTTCAGGCCTGGTCCTGGAAGGAGACAGTCCTTGAGTCGGGCACGTCCGGGCGCTACACTGTCGAGACGGTGAGCACTGAGGACGGCGTCCTTTCCACCTTGACAATGAGCAACATTGTTCCCGCTGACTTCCAGACCATCTATAACTGCACGGCTTGGAACAGCTTTGGCTCCGACACTGAAATCATTCGCCTCAAGGAACAAGGTGGGATCCAAGGTTGGCCACTTTCCACCTTCTCTTCTTCAGCTTTATTGAATCTTCAGCACACTGTTTTAGCATTAACATCAATTTAGCTATTTGTTTAGTGTGGTTTTTTTATATATATATATATATATATATATATATATATATATATATATATATATATATATATGTTTGTTTTTGTATTTCACAATCTTCTGGGGAAAATCCTTGAAGATTTTTATTATATCATTAAAATACACTATATGGAAAAGATTATTGTAACACCTGACCTTTGCAGGTTTGTATGGAAATAGTTGCATTACATTTTTCTTTCACCTAAACTAGACCCAAAATTAAACTTTATAAAGATACCCTGATGACACCCCAGGCCACTTCTCCCTGCATCAGCACCTGGTTTGTGGCTGAATGAACACAAAACTCCTCCAAACCAAGATTGGAGGTTTTTATAACAGTAAATAAGGACTAAATATGCAATAGGAAGTCCAAAAAGTGCATACAAATCGTATAGTCAGGTGTCCAAAAACTTTTGTCCATACAGTGTACAGTATATTGTATAAGTTTTCTAAATACTGATCAATGTTTAATTTCTTGAATGCATTAATCTCCACCAAGATAATTAATTCATGCTAATTTTACTTAACAAATTTGTTCCAAAGACTTGTCAGCAATGCGAATATTTCATTTATCATCGATATATATATATATATATATATATATATATATATATATATATATATATATATATATATATATATATATTATACAGCACTTCGTGTCATTTTCTACTGAAGCCATTTAACCACTACGACAACATGTAATTTTTTTCAAAATTTCTAATTTATTTGCCTCCAGAAAAACAAAGTGTGGTTTTAGCTCACTAGCTTGTAAATTAAAATGTATGGTTGTTTGTTCTTGAATGAAATTAACTAGGTGTTAATCTCTGAGGACAAGATGATGCTGGGATTCACAGAGATAGCTTGTTTGGGGGGGGGGGTAATTAATGGTGTGGTTTTGTCTTCATTAGGCACTATTATTATTATTATTATTATTATTATTATTATTATTATTAATTTTATTAATAATATTATATGCTACTGTTTTTAATTATGTACTCAAGCCAAAGTGTGTGTTGATGGTGATGCCAGTTATTACATTTATTTACAGTTATTTTTGTTACACCTATCTTTTAATGCTGCATCAATCAGTTCTATTTACTGCACCAATCAGTTCTATTGTGAAAAACATGTGCTAGTTTTAATTGAATCGTCTTAAAAAACAGCCTGAGCAGAATAACTCACATAACATGATAAAGTGTTGAGAGCTAACACTTCTCACATATCATCAGCCTTCCACCTTTTGCGTGTTTTGCTTGCTCTTTTTTTTTTTTTTTCTTTCACACCAATTTTGGTTTGATATATTTGTTTAAAATGGCACAGCAGTGCTTTGGTCTCTTGATGCTCTCTTGTTTAAGAGTGAAAAAAAGCTAGTCTTCTGTGCCGTTGTGATTATATGTTGAATTGACTCGACTTGTCCATGCTGTGTCATTGTAGGCGGCTATCATTTGTTGTCCGCAGAATCTCTGCCCGTAGCCGTGATTATCGGCGTGGCGGTGGGAGCCTTCGTCGCCTTCATCGTCCTCATCGGAACCATCGGGGCCTTCTGCTGCACGCGCTCTCAGAGAAGTACGTGTCATAGCATTGAGCTCTGTTCACCTTCCTCAGCTTGAAAGAACAGTGTGTGAGGGTTCAAGTCATTTCACACACTCCATGCTTTTATATTCTTTTATATTGAAATTGTTCTCTTATTCTTTCATATTCGCCTTCTCGTCACCTTTTTTTTTTTTTTTTACGCTTGGCCATCTTACCATTTTCCAAACCTGTACAGCTCATCCAAGTTTTTTAAAGGAAAACTCCACCCTGAAGCAAGTGATTAGCGTTGCATTGTTTATTAATTTGCTAAGAAGTTATCACAAGTTGCAGAAGAACATGGTGAGCAGTGACCATGTGATAGGAGAAACAATTTAATCCCGAAAATTAGGAATACACAAAACTCAGGTTACCTGTTAACTTTCCTACTTACCCTTTTCCAAAGATGTTGAACATCAGATTATTGAGAAATCCAACATTGTAATAGTGCAGACATTGGGTTTATTACAGCTTATCTGTGTGATGCAGTTGCGATGAGTTACAGCAGGGTCTTGGCTCAGCATGTTAGCAATCTAGATGATAATGAGCATTGTTGCATATAGACAAAGGTTTTGGGACATCTGACTAGATGGTTCTTCCCCAAAATGTTTGCAGGTAAATTTGAAGGCACACCAATGTATAAGATGTCTTTGGATGTTAAAGACTGAAATGTAAAAAATAGGAGGCCCTGCACATAAAGAGAACTCCCGTAAGATATGCTTTAAGTAGATTGGAGTGGAAGATCTACTGCTATAGAGCTCTGACCTCAACCCTACTGAACACCTTTTGGGATAAATGTGAATGCTGACTGCACCCCAGGCCACCTCACCTCACCTCCATCAGTACCTGACTTTACTTACACCCTTGTGGCTAATTGAGCACAAATCTCCACAAGTACACACCAAATTCTAGTGCAGCACCTTCCCAGAAGCGTGAAGATTATTTTAACAGCAAATAAGAACTAAATGTAGAATTGGAGGTTCAAAAGGAATATACAAATCTTATTGCAAGGTGTCCACAAATGTCTGTCTATAGTGTTTATTGCACAAAGCCAGCTCCATGAAGATATGATTTACATGGGTTTGGAGTAGAAGATCTGGAGAGGCCTGCTATAGAGTTCTGACCTCAAGGTTTCCTGCATCAGTACCTGACTTTACTAACACTCTTGTTGCTAAAGGAATCTTCACAAATCTCCACAAGCCCACTTCAGAATCTAGTGGAGCATCTTCCCAGAAGGTTATCATAACAGCAAATGGGGACTGGAATAGGAAGCTCAGAACAAAGATAAAAGTCTTATAGTCAGAAAAGTAAAAAAATAAGAAGTTATTTGAGTAATTATTTAACAAGGAAGTAAGTCAGAAGTACAAAATAAGCCTAAAATAAACCTTGCCGCTAATGATCTTGCTAATTTCAAAGATTAATTCGTTCACGTCATTCAGGGTGGATTTTTTCTTTAAGAAGCTTTTTAAATAAAGTTCAGGAAGTAAAGAAAGGTGCAGCTTGCAGGAAGTGTGATGGGAGGCGCTTCTAGCGTTGAGCATGTTGTTGTTTACCACAGAAGACGCTCACCTGGTTATGCCCTCCCTCCCTGCGTCGATCTGTGCTCAGCAGAGAGAACTTTCAAGCAAAATTAAGACAGAAAGTAAGCCCTCGTTCCCCGACCGCCACCAGCTAACACTACAAATTAACGCTAACAATGTGCACCTGGACTGTGTTTTTGAGTTGTTGAGTTGTGCTGCACGTTTGTTACAAGCTTTAATTTACTAACTATATCAATATTAGTATACAAATACAGAAACACACCCACAACAACCACTTTGAATTTGCATGAAAGAATAGCATACAGTTGACTTTGCTGAGAAGTCGGTACGGTGTAGTAACGACACATCTGTCTGTCAGACCTCAAAGGCGTCGTCTCGACGAAGAACGACATCCGTGTGGAGATTGTGCACAAAGACCACAATGCCGCACGAGAAAATGAGGACCATGCCGCCATGAAGCAGCTCATGGTAAGTCTTAGCTTCGCCACTTGTTTTTTTATTTAACCCCGTCCCTGATTTGCACCAAAACAAACGCAGCGCCTCATTACGCCTTCTTCTGTCACGTCCTCCCATAATGAATGCTAATCAGTTGCACCCCAACACTAATAACCCTCATCCAGAGCTAATGCTCATACCAAGCCCATGAATAATTCAGGTTGAGATTTTCTGTGTGTGTGTGCATGAGCTTGTGTGTGAAAGAAAGCCCTGATCGCCTGAAGCCCTATATTTAGCCTCCAGCCTGCCTCTCCCGGGAAGTCGGCGACACCGCCATAGAGATGCCAATGATCAAGTGGCCTGGGGCCCTTTTTTTTTTCTGTAGCGCCTCTTGCAGAAATGCTGTCAAAACATACGATAGCACCCTTTTTTTTAAATCCCACTATGTGTTCGATGCTTCCCTAAGGCCTTGCAAACACCAACGAGATTCTACTTTGAGCTCAGGATGCGATTATGCCTAAGGCAAAGTCCGTGAAACATGTTGCCAATTCTTGGCGATGAGATGAAAAATATTATACATTTACAGTCTCATTTGTAGTTCCTTGGAAATATCATTAAGTGGGTTGGTACTGGATTTAATAGGCAGGGGGATATAGGGGATGTTTTAATACAGCAGGGCTTTGTGGCTTTTGTTTGTGCCTTCAGATTGAACGGGGAGAATTCCAGCAGGAGTCCGTTCTCAAGCAGCTTGAGGTTCTGCAGGAGGAGGAAAAAGAATACCAGCACATCAAGGTGAGCACCAGAGGGGGGTTGAGTTCCTCATTCGTGTCGCCTTTGTTGCCAGAGTATTGGCTCGCACAATCCCAGGTCCCACGGCATATTGTTCTACCATCATTTCTCATCATGGACTAATTCTTGAAATGCTAATAACATTTAGAGCAAATGGTTGCATGCCCTTATTACGAAATAAGAATGAGAATTAGAATTAGAATAAAAAATATATTTGAATCAAAATATTTAAAATCTGATTTACAATCTGAAGTTGAATTCAAAGTGGAATTGGAATCAGACGTTCAGACAAAAATCTTAATACAGAATCACAATTAGACCCAGACTTTAAATTAAATTTAGAACTGCATGAAATGAGAAATAGGATTGGAATCAGAATTAGATTTAGAATCCATAATTAGAATCATAATACAGTATAAAAAATCAAGCACAAATGTAAAATCAGAATCTTTTCTATACAGGATTTCCTTTTCCCCTTCATACTTTTCTTGTTTTTCATTTTCATTTTCATTAGTTTTTTTTCCTTCCAAACATCACATCATGCCATGTTTTATTTTCACTGTAAGGGGAAGTTATGTTTAACGTTGTGAAAAGTCTGTTAAACCAGTTAGTTCTGGTTATCACTTATAGTATAAAGTGTTGTCCATTTTTAATAATCTGATTAATCAGCTCTTTCTGACCAATAAGTATCTAAATCAAGTGCATCAAGGAGTTAGCATATTCGATTACTGATTAGATTAGATTACATTAGATTAAATTAGATTAGATTATTGCTTTGTTACATGACAATTTATGTCAACTACAATGTCAACTATTAATGTCTACTACCCAATTTCCCTGTGGGATCAATTAAGTATTTTGATTCAGATTTTTCTTGCCAAAGACGCCACTGGCTCGCTTATTAGGGACAAACTTACAATGACAAGGAACAAACGAATACGTTCTTTTATAAACACTTTATGCCTGAAAAGCTACTTCGAGACAATGTCCATTGTTAAAAGCACTATACAAATAAAAATAATTAAATTGAATATTCCCACATTCATAATAGCAACAATAAATTGTTTGTTGATTGACAAATAGAGCTACAGCTGCCTTTTCATTCCCACATCGTCTGCCTTTATTAACAAAACAATATATAAATGACTTACAAGATTTTTTCCTACATTATAAGCCGTATTTCTTTGATTGCTTGCTCTACGGGATTTACTAAAAAGTGAAAAGAATTTGTGATGTGCTCAGGGAATGCTATATAGCTAATGCTATATTTATTACCACAAATTGTCTGTATTATATTATATTATATTATATTATATTATATTATATTATATTATATTATATTATATTATATTATTATATTTAGGGCTGTCAAAAGTAACGTTAATAACGCATTAACACAAATTAATTTTAACAGCACTCATTCCTTTAACGCGCGAGAAGGAGAAACTAAAACCTTCAACGCAACACACATTTAAACATTTGTTTCACTGATCAAGTCTCAAATCAAGCACCAAAATTCGCCATAAAGCACACATCCGGCAAATAAAAACGTCCGTGTGGAAACATAGCATTTAATTAAAAACATTTAAAAGAATATTTTGTCTTCATGCTCTATGTTGAGTTTGGTTTCACTAATTATAAACATACATTTGCAGAAAACATCCATATTTGTCCATGCCCATGTTGATTAGAGTATAAAAAATGTGAAAAGTATTAATTTAAGGTACATTTAGAACAGATAAAAATGTGCAATTTAGTTGCGATTAATTATAAGTTAACTCGTGACAATCATGTGATTAATCATGATTAAATATTTTAATTGATTGACAACTCTTATTATTATATTATATTATATTATATTATATTATATTATATTATATTATATTATATTATATTATATTATATTATATTATATTATATGCACTCTACTGTCTTTACTCTTATTGGTTGTTGCCGTACCAACTGTTCACAACTGGACATGCCCACATCTAGTTGTCGGTGGTCATGTCACCAGAAGTCTGCAGGTCCCATTGATACTGAATAATCTCTGGATGCTTAGTCATTGGATGTAACCTGTGCAGAGAAAATGTAGTCACTCAATGACCACCCGAGCAAAATTCTTCAGAATTGTTCACATCCCAAGCCAAAGTTTTAATTCAGTGTGTTTTATGGAGCACAATAAAAAGCCTCATCAGGATAGATGGCCTATGACTTGAGCCGAGTGGCTTCTTTATATGATCAGAGTCTGTGAAGAGCTGCTTTTATCTCGGCTTTAAAACCTGTCCTTATAAATCTCATCAATCTGTCTATAAACACACCCGAAAGACACATACTGTAAATCAAACGATGGCCATCAGTCATCTTTCCACTGAAGAGCTATAATATAAAACAGCATGTCTTCTTCTACAATGTTAGGAATTCTACAGGCTTCTCTGCTCAACTGTCCTGCATTTATTCTCTTTATATATTGTGCGAATTGGCAGCAGCTCTGGTGGTTGCTGTATCATCTTTTCATTCATTTCCCCTGGGTATAATGTTAGTTATAGTTCACACACTCTATGAGTGTGTGTGTGTGTGTGTGTGTGTGTGTGTGTGTGTGTGTGTGTGTGTGTGTGTGTGTGTGTTCGTGTGAGTATATAAGTGAAGGAGCAAAGAGACTATAAGACAGAATGAGATACAGAGCCAAAACACACACACACACACACTGATAAATCCTTCCCTGAGTTGTCATAGCAAAGTCACCTGGGAGTGATTATTTCCCCTCCCATGGGTTCTTGCCCTTCCTCACACACACACACACACACACACACACACACACACACACACACACACACACACACTCAGGCGCTTAGCAACTTAGCAACCAGGCAAAGTAGTTCCACAGCTCCTCAATTACACCTTTTTTAGTGTATTCTGTGGTAAGAGACAATTTCCAGAAAAATTAAAGTCAACTGTGTATAAAGTAACAGTAACTGTTTCACTTCCTGGCAGCACAAAAAAGTGCAACATGAGTTGATTCATTAGCAAGGAAGAAATTTCTTTATTTTATTGCTTTAACATTACTGTCGAAGAAAGGTTCATCACATTGAACCAGACAATTATCTACTGCTCCCCTGTGCCATCTGATTGCTTATGTCCCTCACCAGGTCATTATTATTACTAGTGTAAGACCTCAGTGTGATTTTTAGACGTCCTCTGATACAATTTTACTCTTAATTTCATCATAAAAAAGCCAATCATTTTACAAAAAATTACTTTGGGAACTCTTTTGAGAACCCTTAACCTTTTGAAGAACCTTTTGGAAAAATGTTCCTCTAAAGAATGCCAAGTCCAAGTTCAAGACTTTTCTACTCTGAAACTTTTTTATAACTTGAATATGAGATTTCATATCAATTTCATATATGCAACAACTAAAAATGATTTGGTTTTAATATGTTTATTTAATTGTATTGCTGCCTCATAGATCCTGGTTTTCTCATGGTGTCAGGTACTTCAGTCTTACCTCTGGGTTCTCTGGTTTCCTCCATTTCTAGACCAATTCTAGGAATAAACTAACGACTCTAATTTGCTCCTATGTGTGAATGAGTGTTTTGTGTGCATGATGCTCTGTGCTGGACTGTCATCCCATCCAGCATGTATTCTGAGTATTCTCCCTGATGTGATATAAAGCTGACATAAAGCTTTACATACTGTACTTATTCATTACCTACCATATTCAGGGTGTATCCTGGGAACTCTGAGATTTTGGAGCACATCCTTGATTGTAAAGAGAAAATTCCTAATTTTATAACACCTTCTTGGAATGATCAATTTCATCTTTGAAGTAATGTTTTGTCCCCTCTTTTTGGTCCTATGTTTCATTCTTATTCAGGATCCCACCAACGGCTACTACAGCGTGAACACCTTCAAGGAGCACCACGGGACCCCCACCATCACGCTGGCTAGCACCCATAACTCCACTGAACTGCGGCGTGAAACCTCCACTGCCAAGCAGCGGGTACCAACAGGCATGTCCTTCACCAATATCTACTCAACCATCGGTGGTGCACCCAATCCTCGTTTGTACGAATACGGTGGGCGCTTCGTCCTTGGCACAGGCAGCAGCTCCATCGAGCTGTGCGAGCGCGAGCTGCAGCAGCGTGCCTCCCTCAGCGACTCGGGTTCCTTCATGGACACGCAGTGCGAGAGCAGCGCCAGCAGCTACGCGCACTTTGACAAGGACAGCAAGGCGTCTGCGTCGTCCTCGTCACACCACTCGCACTCGTCCTCGCAGAACTCGGACTTGACTCGACCCCTGCAGAAGCGCATGCAGACTCATGTGTGATGACGTCTGCTAACCATGTCAGGAAGCAGATCAAGCACACAAGCTTTCCTTTTCTTATTCTTTTTTTTCTCTCAGTAATGTCATCATGAAAACCTCTTATAGCGCAGCTTTGGAGGCACACTTTTGAATATAGATAAGTCCGATTGCCTGAACTGAAAAGCAGCGCCTCAGTGTAGTACTAGTGAGAAATGTCTCTGCTACTGTACAGAATGCCCCCAAACAAGATGAAACTCTTCTGACAAGAAAATGACAAAACACATGCTATTGTGTGGACAAGCAGCTCATAAAAGAATAGAGGCCAACAGAACATGAACAAACTCTACATTTTCTGTCGACACCTCCAGTCCATGATGCCTTTGGCAGCATCAGAAAGACAAAATCCTGATTCTCTTGCTTCTCTTGCTCTCTTGTACAGTAGTCCTGTCTAAGTGAGTGTGTATTATTTGACAGTAACTCTTAACTCTTTTTTTTTCCTTCCTTTCCACACAGCTATGACTTACTTCTTACTTCTGTGTGGATGGAAACTTATAAAAAAAAAAAACAAAACAAAAAAAAAAAACAGATTGCCAACAGACTTAATCACTGTCCGTCAATAGTCTCCAGTCCTCCTGGATCCCAGAGATAAACCTATAGCTCTTGGCGATTCTACGAATATCTGTAGATTATTACATTATTTTTTCTTTTATTTCCTTGCTGTCTAATCTGATCACATCCTTTCTTCTCTCTTGCGTGATTGTTGACTTTGCTGACCTTCACATGGACTTACTGAACAAACTGCTGATTTGACCTTTTCTATCTACGATGATTTGGATGTTTTGGCCATAAAACGGGAAAGAATGCGAATGTTTAATGGAAGAATGTTTAGACAGTGTGTGATTCAGTTCGTGTGAAAACCCTGTACAACCCAGTGACACGATTTCTATTACGATATACGCGAATTACCTTTTCTGTGGCTTTTGAAGTCTTAGTATATAGTCACATTGTTTACACTGGAACTGTGATAGACTGGAACAGATTCATTTCTTGAAGACCGGACAGAGGGGAAAAAGCGTTCCATCTTGCTCTCTGCAGCTTTCAGACTGCACTGCAGTACACCTGCTCACTGTTTTAAGTGAACTGTCTGCACACTTCGATGTACCACTGAGACTCTGATTTCATGCTAAATTAGTTTGTACGATGTTTGCTCTTTTCTTTGTTTTTGTTGTTTGTTTTTTTTTCTTTCAGTCGAGAGCACTTACAGTTTCTACTAATTACACACAAGCACCTGTACAGATACACTGTACATGAAAAAAGAGGCAAAAGCAGAACAGGAAGTGGTAAAAAAAAAAAAAAAAAAAAAGATGCGCGGTGCATGATGCATGCCAGGGGCAAGCAGGTGCTGTTTGGTACGATTCCAACCTCATCTACATGAAATATATGTATAACATGCACCGTTTTGCCTGCAAGGCTTCAAATTGAAGAATTTTCTGTTAAGAACTCCAAATAAGGATAACATGGGTCAAGTTTTTCATATTTGTCAGCTGGCTCAAGTTCGTACAGTGAGATTAAACTTGACATAAAGCTAGGGGAGTGAACAACTAGTCCACATTTTTAAAAGTAAAAAAAAAAAAAGAACGTCACTTCAGGATATCACTAATTTAGGTGATAAAGCAGTTAATTGCTGATTTACTCCATTCCATTCCGAAGAATGCATTAAACTGCACTTGAAACACGTGGCCACAATTAAAATCTGGCAATAAATGGCATTTCCAAAGACATACTCATTTATTTAAAATGCATTCATATAGAAAGATGAGTGTCTCAGAGGAAAGGGTTGATTTTAAAACTGAGAATGCAACCGGATAACTGGAAGTTTATGTCCATCAAAACTACCCCCGGGATGTGATGCCAAGAGCAGCCACTGGGAGGATATTTCAAGCGGATGTTGGGGAGTTAAACAATCATGTGCAACTTTGACCCTAATAGCACTTGAATGGAATTCTGGATCAGCTTCCAAGAGTCCCATTGGATAGTGATTTGCACCATGAAATACTGAGAACTTCCCCTTAAAACCCTGGTCATGGGGGTATTAATTATGCCACAGTAATGAAAAAAATATGTAATGTCATAAACAATGTGCTCTTGAATCTGAGAAATGGTTTCATTAAAAGTATATTAACATTTCATCTAGTTGATTAACTAGTTGGCATGGTGTACAAGTTAAAGACCTCCAACAATAGCAGCTAATGCATTAAATATACACATCAACAAGTCAGAAAGAATATGCATTTATATATATATATATATATATATATATATATATATATATATATATATATATATATATATATATATATATATATATATATATATATATAAGAACTCAATCACATTGTGCACCACATACACTCCAAATGTTAGCATTGCTATAGTGCAAATAACGTGTTAATAATTGAATTAAGGAGTGGGAAGAGTCGAACCTGATTCCATCACATTTACAAACCAGTTTATTTTAAAAGGTGATTTGAGACCATATGGCAAACACATTTGCTGTAAAACACCTTCATAACCTTATTAATAATGATGCTAAATCACATCAGCTTGCACCAGAAGTTCCCTAGGATCTGCTTCTGACTTCCCAGAGACCCTGTGTTAGATCAAAGGGTATAGTAAATAGATGGATGGATGGATGGATGGATGGATGGATGGATGGATGGATGGATGGATGGATGGATTGATTTATGGATGGATGGATGGATGGATAGATGGATAATGTAAAATCAATTGGCAATGTACTGAATGTTGAAAAGCAAGGTTTTAATATCATCTCTATGGGGACTGTAAAAGATTGTGGAACTGGATTTATGTGTGGGCTCGCAAGTATATGTACATCAAGCATAACAGTTAGCTAGTGTGGATTCAAATGTTGGTTAAAATCTACTTTGGAGACTTGAGTCAGCACCTTCATATAAACCGTTCTCAGCGGTGCATATTATCTGTTAAGTTTGTGAAACATGTTGATGTTTCCCTGTTGCAGAATATTTCTTTGGCAGCAGAATGGCAAGCTATGATTATTTTCTTGTTATTTAACTCTGTAGAGTTCAATTTCCTTTTCCTTCGAAATACTAATTAAACCAGGTAATTAACTCATTAAATGAATTAGCATTTATCTCCTTTTTTTTTTTTAAAGGAAAAATCATTATACTGTGATGGATTTTTGGTTACCAAGGCTGGAGTTTGCTATCTCATGGTATAGGGGTTACAACTGCTGGGCTACAGCCTGAATTTCAGTGAATCATACCAACAACTTGAAAAAAAAATAGTGTAGCAGAACCATTTAACATGTGAAAACTACCTAGATCTCATTAAAACAATTGCAACTTCTGTCGCAGATCATCTGTTGATGATTTTACCATCCCTGGTGTTCTTACTGAAGTGACATGGATAAACAGATAAGTTGTATTTGTAAAAAACTGAATATATTCTATACTCATAGGGTTCCTTAAGGGTTCTCTGGATAGTTATGAGTATTTTCTTCATAGGGTGATGATTGAATATTAGGCTAAATTTCCCTCTTTTGTGAATTTTAACTGGGATAAATAAGCAAAGCCAGGCTTCTACTGTAGGTTTATATATGCTACCAATAGTAACTAGGGTTCCCCTTCAGGAACTCGAGCTGCGTCGAAACGCTATGGGAACGCCCCTGCGTTTTGACGCAGCGTCTCGTTCCCTCGGGGAACTAGGGTTACGTTCGTAACCTAAAAACGTTCCCCTTCAGGAACTCAAGCTGCGTCGAAACGCAGGGGCGTTCCCATAGCGTTTCGACGCAGCGTCTCGTTCCCTCGGGGAACTAGGGTTACGTTCGTAACCTAGAGACGTTCTGCAGGAATGGTTGACTTTTGGTAGACAAAGGTGATGGAGAAATCACAACTATTTCCAAAAACATGTTTCTGTTGTTAAAATATAAAATAGTGATATAAATTTTACTAGTGTATCTGCCAGTGTACTGTAACCAGCTGCTTTGTAGCAATGGCTTTAGAGTAAAATGCGCCACCTCTGAATGGGCCATGAAAGAGTTATGAAGGATGTGATCTGTTATTACAAATTATTTATCAGCTAGTGAATCAAACTTTTGATCAGATCATCCATTTTTTTTTCAGCTTCCAGTAGTTTGTTTTTTTCTTTAATAAATCAAATTACTGAGTGCGAGAATTTCACTCCCAGTCTAGCCAGGATTCCGTTCCGCTCTATTTTCCAACATACCAATTAGTAAATTAAAGGCTGTAAAAACTTGAGCAAAGTGTTTCACCATCAATTATCCAGATAATACATTTTTATAATCAGCTTAAAAAACTATGACTGGACCTTTTTGCAGGTCAGGTGTGGTTGACTTGAACACTATTACTGTAACAGTTAGTCGTTCCTCTACTAAGAAACCCATCATTAAGTGGAAGCCTAAGACCTCACAATGCTTATTTATCCCACTAAAACATCAGTCTGCAACATGTATATTCCGTTCTAACACTTCTCCTAAGTTCAGTATGAGCTTAAGTATCATAAAGTAGGGAAAAAATTGTAGAAATGTACAGTGCATGGATTCAACAGTTTCCACAGGACTACTGCAGAAGGGGTGTTTAAGTCAAATCAGCATTCAGGATGCAGCCAGGTGAAAGGAGTCTAACCATGTTAAACATTTTTCATAGCATCATATTTGCATTTCTGTAAGCTTTTACACATGAGTGCTCCTGACTAAGTCTAATTTTACAAATGGATTGAATGCAGGACTGCTGATAATACAGCTCACCGCTTTCCATGTGAATCCCCAATGCTTTCTGTATATAATTTGCTGTTATTTACCATTCTTTTTTAGTTAGTTTGGATAGTTGGAGGTGAAATCTAAACCTAATTGTCATTGACACTGTACAGACAATCACTTTTTTTCCATAAGAGAAGGTGGAGCTGGATATTTACAGAGAATTTCTCATGACTTTTTTTATGTTTTTATGTTTTTTAACACAATTACTGTAACTCTATACTGTAACTCTTATGTTGGAAGATTGTGCTTCTATTAAACTATCAATTACAAATAGGAGCACACGAATTCTATCAGTTCTTTTTAATCTGCATGCACGGTGTACAGTGTTATTGGATACTAAAAACTGTGGATTTTTTAGTTATTTACACCATTTCTATCGTTTCAAATCACTGAAATTTGAAGCAGGACATGTAGTTTAAATATGAGAGTTTAACCAAGCTGGAGGATTAAAAAACGACTACTTATAGATCATTTCCTGTTTGTTTTCCCTTTGTGGTTTATTTTATTTTCTAAATATCTTTACAATTTTCTAACTATATATTTTTAAAACTCATTACTGTATCTCAGATATTTGAAAATTGTACTTCTATTGAACCATAATTCATGAATGACGTTAATTATTATTAATAATTACTAGATCACTAATTTCATCTCCTTATTATATTTTCGTAACCGCTAACTTACCCCCAAGCCAAATGACAAACAGCAGTTTTTATAAATAATGAATTCTTCTAAAAATGTATATCCGGAGAAGTGCATGAGATCAAGTCACAGTCAATGCATAACTATTTTTTCAAACTGTTCATCCTCGCCACCTCCATTTTTAAATTGATTAAAATCATTGTTCATGCTGTTTATTGCAATGCCCTTGAATAAACATAGCGTCTGCACCATATAGAAGAGTTTTTACTGCTTATATGACATGGCAGAAAATATCTACGGTGTTAAGTCTAACTGAATAGAGCAACTGGATTACAGATTTGATCTGCATATTGTTTGAATTGTATGTGTCTGAATGTGTGTGTGTACGTGTGTGTGCCTTGCTTATCACACAGTGCCTTCGGGTTAAATCCTGTCCAAATGGGCATTGAGTGATTATATCCACTTGTCCAAACCACACAGTCAGATAAGGATGGTGAAGGTTAGAGCACTGACATGGACTAAACCTGAAGCAAGATGTGGCCTGCATGTTCTTCTATTTGGAAATAATGTCCTAGCTATTAAACGTACAGAGCGATAAATTGCTTGAAATCTGTCCTGTCCTGTCAGACTGCCTGTTCCACGCTTTGCCATCATGATGAGTCACTGAAGCTGATGAGCAGGAGGCAGACACAGGTCATACACTTGACTGGCTAGCTCTATTTCAGGTAATTTCTCTTCCCAGCAGCTATATTGCATCAGTGAGTTGTGCTCATGCAATCCAGTGATTGTATGAATTAATAACAAAAATAACAGAATGTGTAAATCAGGGAGTGTTGATGAGTAAAACTGGGTTTACACTGCAGGATTTTTGGCTCGATTTTGTACAAGAATTCTTTGTTTATCTAAAATCACTAAGAATTTTAGATCACAATTCAAGTGTGAGTCATGCTTCATCTTGTTCATGTATTAGATCTCATTTCGATAACCTTTTACCATATTAGGACCTTTCATTGCTATTACCCAAAAAAAGATTCTGCAAATATTTAATTTGTCCTTTGATCCTACTAATTATAGGCACTAAAGTGAATTTCAGGCATTAGCCAGCTTTTGTCTGTACATTTTTAAACCAGTTTTATTGTTGCAGATTAAACAAAAATAAAATAAAAAATATATACACACCATTAAAAAAAAATGTCCTGGCTACGAGTGGCAATTTCTGGACGTACAGACTTAAAATTTTATTGTGGCTAGGACCCTCATGAAAAATGCATCAATTAGAGAACAAACAGCAAAAGATTCTGGGAAGGAATCAGGAGGCCTAAAAATCTAATAGTGGCACTGGAGAAACATCAAAAGCCAATAATCATGGAGGATCAGTGACATTAGAAGAAGAAAAAAATCCATATTCTTTAATCACAACTCTATCATTAGGGATCTTCATCATATATATATATATATATATACACCAAAAAAACAGTAAAATCACCTGAAGTGTTGAGCTTTTACACTTACAAAACTTTTTTTAATAAAAATCCATTGGGTCAAACTTATCTTGACTTGGCCTTGTGTTCTCTGCTCTCCACACAATACACACAAAACCATGAATCTCTGAATTTCTCTGGTCGTAGTGTAATTGCCTATCGGCATTTTTCTTCCTTTTTTCTTCTTTTCTCACAGATCAATATTTATTTAGTTGGGTTTTTTGTTGTTTTTTTTTTCTTCTCTTTCCCTGTAATATCCTGCAGTAACGTAAATGATGTATACATTGAAGTTGCAAAAATCAATATTTAAAGCTGCAAAAAAAGTTATATACTGTCCTGTCACAGGGGGTTCGAAAACAAAGTGTTTTACCAAAATCTTTCTCCAGTGGTTCTGTATATCCATCCATTCTATAAAACAATGTGTTTTCCATGTAATGGTCTATGATGCTACTGTATGATGCTACTGCTTTGTATATTTAAGAACGAAAATGATAAAGGTTGAAAGAAAATCTATGTTATTGTGTCTGGTTTTGCTAAGCACCTTTTAAAGCAGTGCTTTAAATTCACAAATAAAATTTAAAAAAAGAAAGAAAAAAGTTTGTAAACACTTTTTTGAGACTATAAGATTACCATGTGTTTTTTGAACGTCCCATTTCACATATAGTCATAATTTGATGTTATATTCATCTCCACTCTTTTGGAAAGGTGTTCCACCAAATTCTGGAGTGTGCTTGTGGAGATTTTGCTCATTCAGCCACAAGTGTGTAAGAAGTCAGGTAATGATGTAGGTGAGGTGAGGAGTTCTGGGGTGCAGTCACCGTTCAAATCATATCTTCATGGCACTGCAAACCATATCTTCATGCAAACCATATCTTCATAGCACTGGTTTAGTGCACAGGGACATTCAAGTAAATTAAGAAATGTAATGATACAGCATCCAGAGACATCATTACAATGTTGTACAACTGTTGGTAAAGACCCACATTTGGCTGATCAGCTTTCCAAATACATTATGACCACCTGCCTAATATTGTGTTGGTTTCCCTTTTGCTGCCAAAACAGTTCTCATTTTTAATCCTTCAAACATTAACAGCATTAACTTCTGCAGCAATTTGAGCTATAGTAGCTCGTCTGTTGGATCGGACCACACGGACCAGTCTTCGCTCCCCACTTTTATCAATGAGCCTTGGACGCCCATGACCCTGTCACCGGTTCACCACTGTTCCTTCCTTCAACCACTTTCAATAGATTCTAAGCACTGCAGACCAGGAACATCCCACAAGAGCTGTAGTTTTGAAGATGCTCTGACCCTGGCCTCTAGACATCACAATTTGGCCCTTGTCAAACTCCCTCAAAATCTTACGCTTGCCCATTTTCCTTAATTATATATATACTGTACTGTATATAATTTTTATGCAATATTAATGTATATTAATTTATATATTTGCTAAATTATAATGCATTAATGTGCATTAATATTGCATTCATAATAATCATCATAGAATATGAAGAAAACTTTGCTTTCCCCTATACATCTATTTATATATGTCTCTATGCACAGCAACTTTTCTATCATTCTTAAGCATTTTTATTTTTTTCAAAATAAGAATAAAGGACCAGGTTTTTCAGTAAATATAAAGGAAAACCTTGTGGCTGTTGGTTTGCTTTCGGTTCATGTTCCTTGAGATCATTCTCAAAGTAACGGCTGAAAAATTGAAGCATGTAGTGGATAATCACTTTTTTTGTTTATATGCAGTCAGTCAACAACTATTGTCTTGCTTTCATGCTGTTTGTAAAGTTCAGCTCATTAGAACTCATTTTCGAATTGACAGGTAACGCATTTGAAACTAAGAATAGAAGAAAACTATGCTGGAGAGGTGCAGAATGTACAGTCATTGTAAATATGTCTGTTTGAGAGAGACTTTTAAGGTTAGTTGCTATCATCGAGTGAAGGTATTGCCAAACAATTCCTAAAGCATAACTATATTGAAATACATAATAGGGCAGATACACAATGCATACAAATCATGCAATACAAATACAAAGTGAAGTCCGTTAATACATTTTGGGTAAATATGGTAACAATGTGAGCTTAGTGACTTCTTCTACTTGTTCTTCTTCCGGCTTCTCCCATTAGAGGTCGCCACAGCGGATCATCCGTCTCCATACCCCCCTGTCCTCTACATCTGCCTCTGTCAAACCACCTGCATGTCTTCCCTCACCACATCAATAAACCTCCTTCTTGGCCTTCCTCTTTTCCTCCTATCTGGTGGCTCCATCCTCAACATTCTCCTTCCAATATACACCATGGGACTCCTCTGCACATGTCCAAACAATCTCAATCTCGCCTCCCTCACCTCGTTTCCAAAATGTCCTACATGCGCTGTCCCTCTATTAAATTTGTTTCTAATCCTGTCCATCCCGTCAATCCCAACAAAAGCCTCAACATCTTCAGCTCTGCTGCCACCAGCTCCACCTCCTGTCTTTTACTCAATGCCAATGTCTCTAAACCATACAACATCACAGGTCTCACCACAGTCCTATAAACTTTCCCTTTCACTCTTACAGATACCCTACAGTCACGAATCACTACTGCTATCAATCTTCTCCACCATCTTCAAACTGCCTGCACACTTTTCTTCACTTCTCTAACACACTCTCCATGACTTTGCACTGCTGACCCCAGGTACCTAAACTCCTCCACCTTATCCACCTCTTCTCCCTACAACTGCACCACTCCACTGCCCTTTTTCTCATTCACACACATGTAGTCTTACTCCTACTGACTTTCATTCCCCTTTTCTCCAGCACGTACCTCTACCTCTCCAGGCTCTTCTCAACCTGCTCCCTACTCTCACCACAAATCACAATATCATCCGCAAACATCATAGTCCATGGAAACTCTTTTTTGACCTCGTCTATTAACCTGTCCATCACCACTGCAAACAGGAAAGGGCTCAGAGCCGGAACTTGAACCAGTCTGCACATCTCCCTTATTCTTACAGTTCGGTACCAGCACACTCCTTCTCCATTCCTCAGGCATTCTCTCACCTTCCAAAATCTTGTTGGACAACCTGATTACAAACTCCACTGCCATCTCTCCTAAAAAACTCCATGCTTCTACCAGTATGTCATCTGGTCTGACCAATTTTCCACTCTTCATCCTCTGAATCGCTGCTCTAACTTCCTCCTTACTAATCCTATCCACTTCCGACTTCACCATCTTCACACCATCCAACCTTGTCTCTCTCTCATTTTCCTCGTTCATCAGCTGCTCAAAATATTCCCTCTATCTTCTCAACACACTCTCCTCACTAGTCAACACATTTTCATCTATATCCTTTATTGCTCTAACTTGCAGCACATCCTTCCCTGCTCGGTCCCTCTGCCTGGCCAATCGGTATAAATCCTTTTCTCATTCCTCGGTGTCCAACTTCTCATACAGCTCCTCATATGCCTTTTCCTTGGCTTCCGCCACATCCCTATTTAGGCACTGATGACATTTATCATCACCCCTTCAACTTCCATCGGTATTCTGATAACTAACTATACCTATGGCAGTCATTGGTAATCCGGGCCTCGACCAATCCGGTATGAATTTCTGATTTGTGTGCCGCATATTTTAATTGGCACATGTTTTACGCTGGATGCCCTTCCTAACGCAACCCTTCCCATTTATCCGGGCTTGAGACTGGCATTGGTTCTGCATTTACACACCTATTACTGCACACCTCAACAATGTAACTGCAATGAATGGAATGGAGTCTGGTTCCTTTCAAGGTTTCCTTCTTATACCTTATCAGGGTTTTTTCATTGCCACAGTCACCATTGGCTAGCTCATCAGGGATAAAGAATGATAAGGAACTAACTTATAGGCAATACACTTACAGTACACATTTATTTATATAACCTTAGTATCGCTTTATTTTTGTAAAGCTGCTTTAAGACAATGTCCATTGTCAAAAAGTTCATTACAAAAAATGTAATTGAATTGAGTTTAAATCCCACTGCGAGCCCCTGAGCAAGGCCCCTAACCCTCAATTGCTCAGTTGTATAAATGTTGTGTAAGTTGTGTAAACCCACAGAAGACAAATGGTTAAGGGCCTTGTTTAAGAGCCAAAAAATGGCAGTGTAGCGATACTGGTGCCTAAACCACCAACCTTCTGATCAGCAACTCAGAACCATAACCACTGAGCTAACCCTTTCCCAAATGCTATAGATGCTGCTGGTGCTGATTTCAGTCATTTATACTTTAAATTCCTGAGCTAGTGGGATTTTGATCTACATCATGCTCTAGAGTTCACACACCAACAACATGGATATAGACATCTTATTGATGAACATTCAGAGTAGTTCAGACTGAAAGTAAAGATATTGTTCCTCAATCATTGTCATCCAAAGTAGAAATTACACCTCAGAATTGGCAGCATTTCAAACCCTAAAGTGGAATGCTTCTACACATGCTAGAAACATTGCAAATAATGGATTAGATAGAAAAAGCATCATGGATACACATTAGGTATAGTATTCACATTATCCAGAAAAACAGGACATTTTGGACAAATGTCTTTCATTAGCTGTACAAGCAAAGTTTGCTCCACGTCTGTAGGAGAAGGAATAGATACCAACATTTTGTTACGTAATCAGGCAAAGGCAGAGGCAAAGTACCCTTGTTAATAATGCCAATAAACAAAACAAGATCCTAAAACAGAAACAGAGCAAATGTCTTGGCGTTGGAACAAGACAAAAAGAAACCTATTCGACATCAAAAAAAGCCTCACAGCAATACAGAGAATTGAGAAGGGGTAGTAATGAATGAATGTGATTCAACATTTAATGGGTTAAGTCTAAGGGTAAATGTAGTTCATTGGCCAATTTCAGCAAAACTATGACACATTTGAATGAATCTATATTTTGGAATTTAAGTAAATAGATTCGATTACACTAGCTAGATACCATTATTTGCCTAGCATTGCCTAATGCTAATATATACCTCGGTTCTTGTTTGGCCACATACTACGACAGCATTTTAGTTAAATGACATATGCAGCGTCAAATGTAGACATCTTTTTTTTTACTTATATAATAAAACAAAAAGAAAAAAAAAGACAAAAATGTAGCTTTTAAATAATTTGTTCCAACTCGCTTCTTCGCACCTCAGCTGGTTAAGGTCAGGTGACAGGACAGTCAGTTTATTCCACACACTGACTGTTTTTCTCTCCACATATCTCTTGCATTAATTTTTTGAGGTGTGTTTGGGTTCACAGGTAAATGAAAGATTCAGAAAATTTCAAATAAAGGTGAGATGTCCTCAAACTTTTGCTGGGCATTGAACCTGCACAGGATCCCTGACCAGGGGAGTGCAAGATGCAATGCTCCATTTCTGTGCTTCCCAATGGGAGATGCTGGGTTGCATTTGGGGCTGCGCTCGCCGATCGTGGCGTGGGAGCGGCGTGGGAGGTACCGCTGGAATGTCGCCGTCTGTTTCTTGCCGTCCTGAAACTTTTCGACCACTGTGTTAACGGAATTGCAAAATAGGCCAGTGGGCGTAATGGGGTGTTCAGCAATACGGCCCTATCCCTGTCGGACATCTCTCTCTGTAAAGACTAGTGCAGCCATAGACCGGCCAACGGTGGCTCTGAAATTCAGATCCAATGTACGGCACTCTTGAACCTGGCAGCCCGAGGCACCACCCACATCCAGCTCTCGCAGCAGGTCGGCCTGATACGCCTGCGACACTGCCCTGGTGCGCATAACCTGCTGAGGCACCTCAGTGTGCAGGTCTGGAAAGAACAGGAGACCCTGACGTGGAAGTTGTGAAGCCATTGGCAGTAAGCGTTCATCCAGCTTACTGGACAGAGGGGCTTTTTCCGCTCATCGGCCGGCCAAGCTAGATCCAGTCACAACCTCCATAAGCTCATCAACTTTGGTATCGCAGAGCCCCCCCTAGCTTGACCCATGCCTACCATTGGATAGATTACACACGTGATCCAGAGCGTGAATAACTTGGAAACGTTCCCAAAGTGTTGCGACGAAGCTGGAGTTTGTGAAAAAGGGAACCCATGATGTACATTTTTAATATCAAGCTCAAAATTTAATACTAAAATTTCTACAGCAAAACCTTAAATGCACTAGTATTAGATTCAGGGTGTTAACTTGATTTACAACAAAAACCCTCAAATATTAACAAAAAAGTAGACAAAACAGTTATTGATCGCAACCCTTTGTTAAAAATGGCAAGCATATCTCTAGCTGCAAAATTTCTTTTCAGAATGAAGCACAAATGATGGTGCATTCACATAAATAAGTGGTTAAACAGTTTTTTTATTACCTTCCCTGATAATTGGATTCGAAATCCAATTAAAAAAATTATATACAGTATATATAAAATAAAAAAAAAAAGCAAAATTGGAGCAGATAGCAAAAGTAGCATTTAAAGCACTGAAGCACTCAATTAGAGAATTATCTACAGTGGACTATTACATGGTGCAGGCGAGCTAGAGAGAGAGCGTGAGAGAGAGATTAGATGACAGAGGGAGGGTTTTAGCGTTAATCCTGAACCTGGAAGCTTTTGTACCGTTTCCGCATCAAACAATCCGGATTTCTTTTGCAGCTCACTGTGACTCTTGACAAAGAAGGTTTAAGCTCTTACCGTACAACTTATTCCATTATAACATAGTGCAGGATGAGTTCTGATGAGCACATTGAATGGGATAGGGCTAAGTCTCTGGAAATGTCTAATGTCCAGCTTGCATATTTGTAGCGAGAGAAAGAAGAACGCATCTGAACCATGACACTTTTTCAGCTTTACAACCCTCGCAAGAGGCTGCAACCTGAATGTCAATCTTTCATGAAGACTAGCAAAGCTGTAGAAGTCATCCATAAAATGCCCATTTTCCTGGTAACTTATTTATTTAGATTCTCTCGTGTCATTTATTTATTTACAAAGTCAAACAAACAGTTTAAAGGGTGGAAACAACCACTTTCAAAACTAACAACTAATAATTCTCACAACCTCCAAAAACCAAAACCAAAAGGGTAACCATAGGGTTGGAACGCAACAAAAGCAGCTTTTACAAAACGATTAGATGTAGACTTAATTTCAAAAGAGCAAACCAAAGGTGGCCGTAAAAAGAAAACAACTCCATGAGACACCATGAAGAAACTATAAGAGGAACCAGAAACAACATGATGTACATCCCTTTTTGTGAGACAACAGATAGAGGATTAATAAATGGTTTCAATTTTATAATATGATGGATGAAGCACATATAAACTGTTAAATATATGGTCTTGGAAGGTGATGGTATGAGTTTGAGGACTCATAACAGCTCCTGATTTACAAACTAGTTGTCACTCCCCTTATTGCTTTTATTGACATCCACCTGCAGTTACTATTTAATCCAGTGTACTGTAGGTCATGTCTTTTTGGCAATTTGTCAACATTTACCAACTATATGCAGTTTCAAGAGCATATCAAGGTTAATCCATGTATGCATAACTGCTAGTATTTGTGCAATACACAATGTAATGTCGATTCTAAATGCTGAAGGAGTGGATCAAGAAGAAATGGACAACGGCTTAGTGGCTTTGCCCAAAACAATTAATTCCTGTAGTTCCCTATTTAAGATGGAGATGCATTCCGAAGACACCATTGTAACTTGGAAATATACCCAGGAGTTTAAAAAAATCATGAGCAGTATGGATAAAATACTGCAATTTGTTAAGAATTTAACTACATCGCAGTACATAATTTAGCAAAATGGAGCAATTTACAATGTCGTATTGTATAAACTATACAGATATATGTATGTGGCAGCGGGCATGTGGACGAGCGCCGGTTTTTAAGTTGAGGGCGGAGCATATGCTGCAATGTTTGCCTGCCAAACAAAACTTAAAATATTTGTTACATGTTTTCGAATCGCTATTGTTATCGTAAGATCGAAGAACCGTAAGTCGAACCATCGTAACTCAGTAACCCTCTGTTTTTTAAACCATTATGAAACCAATCAAGGTGAAAAAAACAGAAGGGTACAGCTAAGGAGCAAATTACAGCTTTCAAAAAGCAAGTGTCTGTTACTTTGTTGCAGAAAATTTTTAGGACATTTATTAATTAAAAACTTACACTGTTATTAAATCATTTGTCATAATTATCTAATAAAGGTGTCTGAAGATGTCTGATACTAATTTAAAGATGTATATGACAAACATGGTGCATATTATTGATAAAACTTGATGGGATGTATAAAGGTGGCCCCTTTGTATGATTGCAGCAGCTGTGTGTTTTTAGAAATCTACAGTATTCAGGTGAGATTATTTACTGAAGCATCAAAGAGAGATGATTGCTTTTGGGGGCAAAGAAAAAAATGGTTTGAGTATCCATGCAGGACCTTCTACAGCAGAAGAAGAGGAGTGACAAGAGTAAAGGCATTTTCATTTCTATCCCAATGAACATCATCTGTGCAGAATGTGCAGCTTGATTTAAGTCCTGAACACTGATTTATTGGCCCCTTCATCTCCCCTAGAAATGAGTATTGAATGGTAGAGAATAGATAAATAAATCCACTATCTTGATTGCACGCAGCCCGCTGTCGAAATTCGCTGGAGCATCTTAAATGGATTATTGATCCCGTGACCTTACTTTGCTTTAAGGTTTTCTCATGTTTGTTCCTGTGATGTTGACTTAACTCATGACATTGACACTGCGATTGATCAAACATTACCTCTCTGTATTAGTCTGTTAATTACCCGCTCCTGTTTAGCCATGAACCGAGACGGTGGAGAATAAACAGTTCTGCTGTTGCTCAGGTTCCTGCTGAGAGAGTCAGCACTCTGACTGTATGAGACATTACCGTCGTAATTGTTTCGCGAAAGTTTGGAGAAGGCCGTATTGAACCGGGTCCCATTTTGCCTCCTGATTCATTGCCAAATTGATTCAGGGGATGATTTTAACAACATAATAACGCATTGTCCTCGACATTTGAAATTACAAAGCGGAATGAAATCAATACAGCTTTTCACGAGTAAAATAAATAAATAACGGCAATACTAATTTTCAGACAAGAGAAATTATGGCACATATTCCGCTTAATTACATTCTCACTCAGGCCTTGTGCACTTGACAGGACAGGGAGGAAGGCTCAATATAAATTAAAGTTACAGTCTCAAGACAAGGGAGGTTTACTCCTGTTACTCAAACATTTATATCATGGTGGGGAAAAAACAGCAAATACACTGTAATGGACTGAACAAAGTTGATTCTCATGTTTTAAAGAATTTTCAGTCACTAATGAATATATTTTGAAAATTGAAATAGCATTTGAAGTAAAAATCTATCCTTAATGACTTGTAAATTGTCAGGATTATGGACAACTGGATTTCCATTTACAATCATCACTTATACTAAGAATCTTTAGTTTGTCATTCATAGTTGTCGTCGCTCTCGTTTAGAGAATTTTGCTTGTTTTTCTGCACTCTAATCAACTTCTTATGTTTTACATGACACATATCCATCTTTCACATGATATTCAGTGTCCAAGATTTACTTATTGCTTGTTTCCATCGAAACATACATTCCTACATTACCCACAATGTACTTGGAATACAAGCTGATGTTACAATTCCCAACCTCAAACTGGGAAAATCTGATGAAAATGACCTAGAACTTGAACATTTTTGAACATTGCTGCTCACAAACGCAAACAATTGAATGATTTATGCACAACATGCAACCTTTGAATCAATATCTCTAACTTAAAAAGAGTGATGCGGCAGAGCTTTAGTACTTCACGCTGTCACATCTGGGGATTGTTCTTCCTTACATCTGGTAAATAAAACACACACACACACACACACACACACACACACACACACACACACACACACACACACAAAACAATTGTAATTGTGCTAGCCATGTCCTCCTGTGGGTTTCTCCATTAATGGAACACTTTTGACCTCCATGTGTAAAACCGCAAAGGTCCAAATTAGAACAATCCCACTGGAGTTGGTCATAATGAAGGGTGATTTATCAGACAGTGACTGAGACAATAGCAATCCACAAGACTCTTTTGTTGTAGAGTAGAACAGAAGGGTGTTCAAGGACCTACAATTGCTAAGCAGACCTGGGTATCATTTAGCAGATTGAATGGAATATTTCCCTCCGATTGCGTGCCTCTTTATACTGAAACATCTATTGTGAAGTGTATTAAACTCCACTAGTGAGATATGAGTAGCTAGTGGTGAGATATGAGAGGTTCATACACAGCCATATCACAAATGATGTCATTGTTACTGTCCTACTAGTAAAAGTGTTTCCTTTGGATTTACCTGAAATTTGGCCCATAATGTAACCGGAAATTAAAAGTTAATCCTACCCTTAAGAAAAGTGAATTCTTTAAAAGTTAAAAACTTTACTTGCTCTGTAGTAGTGAAAGAATGCTGAGTTTGGACATTTTACACTACTACAGTATAAGAAAAGTTTAAAAAGCAGGCTGAGCTCTGCCCTACTTTGCACAGTACTGCAATGAAATGCTTGTTTCTTGCTGGATATGCCAATTTATATCATTTAGACATGGGTGTTAATTCCTTTATAAATCTTATAAACCACATGCACTAGTGTGGAAAATAAATAAATCTCATTCAGAACTAGAAATCCCTAGATTGCCTATATTCATGCAATGATAAGTACTGGATTTATGTTTGACTTTTTAATGAATAATGGCTTTTTGTGTGTGTGTGTGTGTGTTTGTTTTCTTTTTTTTTTACCAAGCACTTTATTTTAATTCTTATACACCTACTGATTTGTGCAATTATCCAATCAGTGAGGAGCACAATGCATAAAATCAAGCAGATCAAGAAAGTCAAGAAAGTCAAACATCAGCATGGGGTAAAGTTTTAATCTCAGTGGCTCTGTAGCATGACTGCTGGTGCCAGGTGGTCTAGTTTGAGTCTTTCAGAAAGTGCTGATCTCTTAGGCTTTTCATGCACTGCTAAGAAGGCTACCATAGCCTAAATAATCTCAGAGTGACATTTTGTTTTAGAAACTCCTAAGCTTGGTCTTTTTCTGAGTGGTACCCATTTTAAACACAGATTCCTGTACTTAGTTTACAGCAGTGGAACTTGAATTGGGCTTCTGCTTTCTTTGGTCTTCTGCATCAAAGTTTGACACCTGGAAATCAGGCTAAAGCCTTTAAATCTGTAGTTTAGTTTTTATCTTGGGCTATCTTTAAATAATTGCAACTGTTGATTCCGATAGGAAAGCTCTAGAAAGGAATCCATTCATTCCCTATGGAGTCACTTAGATTTATGACCAGATCAAAAGAGGCCAATTGGATGAATGAACTTTATTAATGTGGGTCACAGTAGGCATGCACACACAAAGTAATGGATGGCAGACAGACTGGAAACATGTGTGACGTGTCATTGTGCCACGTCGGGCCTCATTCCACCCCCCCGGTGGTGGCAGATGAGTCCTGCCTGCCCACACCGTTTTGCCTGTGCAGCTGTCACAGACAAAGTTACTCACTCTGGCATCTCCGAGCCCAGAGGGCACAGCCTGGCTGGCAGAGAGGGATCGAGCAGAGGGGGTTTATACTGGGTCACAGATGTGAGGAACTTAGCCAGAGTCTCACAAACAGAGGGAAAGGGGACGATTCAGGCAGGGTCATTGCATAGAGGTGGTTAAGCCCAATGCTTAAATAAGGGCATCAAGGGGTGTAATAATGTCTTAATTGGTTCTCAGGCAGACTCTATCAGGTTATTGACACAGAGGCTGAACAGGCTAGAAACTAGCAGTCAAGGCAATATTCAGGCAGGCTCTCGAAACTTCACTCCTTCAAAAAAATTGGCATCAAAGGGGACACTGGAGATCTACAGCTGCTTTTAAAAAGACTCCCCTAGCTCCATAACCACATTCCATTAGTCAGATACCATGCATAGCAAAAACATCAATTATTGCATATCCAGATTTGTTAGCAAAGTATTGTGTGCATTTTATATGATGCAACTTTCATGTTTTTCATGTAACACACCGATCAGACATAACATTATGACATTATACCGTTATGAGAGGTGAAGTGAAAAACTGATTATCTCTTCATCATAGCACCTGCTAGTGGGTGGGATTTATTTATTAGGCAGTCAACATTTTGTCCTCAAAGTTAAGGTGTTAGAAGCAGGAATAATTGACAAGTTTAGGATTTGAACAGGTTGACAAAGGGACAAATTGTGATGTCTAAATGACTGGGTTTAGAGCATCTCAAATCGTGAATGAATGGACATTTAGTGTTCCTTTTAAGTCAAGGTTTCTTCCTCATGCCATCTCAGGGAGTTTTTCCTTACCACACTAGCAAGGTTCATGAAATAATCTTCTGAAATGCATTTTCAAATTATAAAGAACAAACTTATAGTCTCTGAACATATACATTCTTTTATACAACTTTGTAACCTCCTTAACTCTGTAAAGCTGCTTTGAGACAATGTCTATTGTTAAAAGCATCATGCAAATAAACATGAATTAAAACTGTAATAATGGATACTAGTAGCTTTTTCAGTTCCTTTGGTTCTCTGGGTTTATTTATTTTTTACATATATATTTTAAAGATTTAAAGATTTGGTTCTAGAAAATCATTGCAAATAAAATTGAGATCGTAATGTCACAGCCATCAGTAGCTGGAAGGACAAGCTTACTTGTACTCACCTGTCATTCACAACACCACTAGCCAATTGTGGTGTCTGTGTGAAAGAGGAAAGACAGCTCTCTCCTCCTTTTGCTTGTAAATGCTGGAGGACAATTGTAGGTCTTCGGATTCTACACGGAAAACTTTAGCAAAAGTTTCCCCTCTACAGTATATTCACTGCATTTGATTCTCTGTGACCCACCAATGTATGTATACAGTATACAGCGGAGTCGCAATGTATAAAGAAAATACAAATGTACCTATTAGCATATGAGTAGAAATACAGACAAATGATGTCATGTTTGTTTACGTGCAGGAGTCTATTTCTGTGCAGACGTGAATCATTACTGCCCTCTTATGGTCAATACTCTAAAATGTTTACTTATACATAACAGGCAAGTTTTTGGAATGGCATTTACGTCATGTGGCAGACGTCCTTGCCCAGAGCCACAGGTAAGCCTTGAGGGCCTTGCTCAAGGGCCCCACTTGGTGGTGCTAGGTTTTTGCACTTGTGACCTTCTGATCCACTGAGCTACCACCTCCCACATGTTCAGCTGGATAAGATTTATTTCTGGCAGAAAATCTGAATTTTTGTCAAAGAGTATTAAAAAGCTTTACTGAAAAAAAGATTGTAGTGACTATAATAATTTCAATAGCAATACTCCTCCTCTTCCTATTCCTACTACTATTCCTACTACTACTACTACTAATAATAATAAAAACAATAATATTTTCATGTTCAGTTTTATACGATAAGAACAGAGCTGTGAAATCAGATAAAAAGGAAGAGGACAAAAAATACAAAGACACACTTTGATCAATATGAACTTTTGCTTCTGGCAGTAAAAGTGTGGCAGAAGGTTAATAATGGCTTGCCTGCACCAAGTGGTGGAAAAATTCAATTTCACACTTCCTTTCATGTCGCAAGAATATATGCTTTGCTTTTCTTGAAATAGACTGTGTGAAGATGAAGGCGTAATAACGGAAATTATATCGGCTCGTAATAATATGACGTTGAATAGGAGCTTATCTTGAATGAAATGTCTGGATTCCAAATGAATGAAGATGAGTAAATGGAATTGTGTTGTTCTCTGGCAGCAAATTAACCAAACTGCAGGACAGTCACACCAGCAGTGGTTCTGACTAGAACATGATAAAATACACACAGAATTCTGTTTTGTATATCCACGGAAATTGAAGCAGCATTAAAAAATGTGTATAAAAATAAAAAACAAGAAAAGAAAGAAAACCTCCTTTAGTGTGTTCTTTGCTGGAGCAGCTAAACCATGAGCTCTCTGCTAAACTGGACTTGATGAAAAGCCTGAAAGCACATCATTAGTCCTGGAACCAAAGGGGCAGACGGGTTACTCGAATCATGTTTCAATTGCCACTTTAAAGTTGTGGCAGGCTCGCACCTGCTCTATTTTTGAGGTTCTGTTAGGTTGAGGAGTAGCGCCAAAATCCGCTTCATTTCTTCAAAGCCGTTGGTCTGTTAAAACGACCTCTGGCTAAAATGTTTGCAGCCCTTATGTCTTGTTGTGAAATGAAGAAGTGCTCGAAAGACTTAAAGTAACACAATACATTTCTGCATGATTTCTTTGCCCTGAAGTGAAAAAGAAAAATTAATAGGAACAATTCAAAATATTTTCATTTCAAAAACTTTCGACTATAATCCACAAGAACGTCCAAACTGGGTTTACTGGAGCTTAGGGAAATATTGAAGATTTGTACTACATGACTTTTTTCTGCACCTTTTTAAAAAAATTCTCTTTGGACGCCTTTCTGATTGGAAAACACTCTATTGTACATAAACCTTTAAGGTTAAGCTCACGTTCACCTTCCAGTGTAAGTGACAACAGGAACTATGAATTATCTATATTGTGGGCAGCTATTTAACACTAAGAAGGAGGAGTTATATAGCTTGGTGGCCACAGGTGGAAATGATCTCCTGTGGTGCTCTATGTTGCATCATGGTTGTGGAGTCTGTCACTAAATGAACCTCCTTAAACTGACCAACGTTTTATGTAATGTTTGGGAGGAGTTATCTAAGATGGACAGCATTCTGCTTTCAGACATTTAAGTCATCATTAGTACATTCAAAATTATAATCTTATAAAACCGCTCTGGTGTTGGTGTGTCTGATGTGTCCTTTATTGTCTAAAAGGGTTCAATTTTAACACCTTTCTAATAATGAAACACTCTGCTGTATGAATCTGGATTCAAACTTTATGAGTTTGTTTGTCAAATAAATGCTGTTTTTTTCCTCTCCACTGCTTCTCTTTCTCTACCCACCCTGAGGCATCCTGAGGTTGCACCAGCTCCAGTCACGTCCTACCTCATGAAGATTATGGACCATTTAGATCCCACCTCACGTGGAGTTTGGACATTGGACCTCTTTGAGTGTTTGAAGGCTCTGGCATGGAGAAGCTGGTGTTGGATCTGTGATGATCACAAATGTTGAGCTATTTTATGAGTTGCTCAGTAGCTCCTGTTTCCATAACATCAAATGACTGTAAATGACTGTAGAAATGACTGTAAAACATTAATCATAATATTACACTCCAGTGCTCATGTTAGTTCTCACTCTCCAGTGTTCTGTATTGTTTAAAGACTATAATCACACTCTTGATGTCACCCAAATGAGGATGGGTTCCCCTTTTGAGTCTGGTTCCTCTCAAGTTTCTTCCTCATAACATCTAAGGGAGTTTTTCCTTGTCACAGTCTCCATGGCGGCTCATCAGGGATAAATACACATCGTTCACCTTCACTGTTAAATTCTGTAAAGCTGCTTTGAGACAATGTTGTGAAAAGCGCTATAGAAATAAACTAGACTTGTTTTTAAACTCACAATGGGTTTTACTGAAAGGTGTGGGAGAAGCTGTTGTGTGGTTCTACATGGAACTGGTTCTGTTTTTTTCTTTTATTTTTTTGTGATTCATTGGATAATTACTTTTCTGCATCTTTCTCTGTAGACCCCTTTTTGGTTGAGATGTATGTTTTTGTATGGGGTATACCGAGAAAAAAATTGATAGTTGGTTAATTGGATAATTAGTTTCATGGATACTCCATTGCAATACACAGTTGGATAAGACTTTTATAAGTACATTTAAATGTGCAATCTTATAGAAACTGCCTATTGGATTCTAGTGGTTCTACATTTTTCTTTTTTTTTAGGTTTGGGCCACTGGATAATTACCATTCTTACATTTTCAAATGGTTCTACTTGGGACCCTTTCTAGATAGAGTTCAATTTATAAGATTTCTACTTTTACTTTGGAGAAACTGTAGGCATGGGACTGTATAGAACTGTTAAATGGATAGTACATTTGGATAATTACTATTCTGAAACTTCTGGATGAATTTCTGGATTTCTATCAACCCTTTTCTGATGTGTACTGGGATACATTTAGCATGGTCTACATGGAAACCTTAGTGATAAGCTTACAAAAAAATCACATTCTTAAGCTTGAATAAATACTGCAAGCTTCCCAAATGGTTCTTTTAAACTCAAAGCACAGTTCTACACAGATTCTAGGTGTATGTCCTTCAGTAATACATTCAAAATTCATAAAAAGCACACTCTGGTGTAGGACTCTAGGCAGATTTGTAATGGTTTGCTCATCAGATAATTATGCTTCCTTAGTGTACCTAAAAGGAAGACACTCTGCTGTATGGTTCTAGATACAATAGAAGCTTGGAGGGTTTGATTATTTAATAAATACTGATGGCCTCCTAAAAGGGTTCCCAAGGACACACCACTGTTCAGTTTAACATAGACGTTTGGTCCATGTCCCTAAATAATACATTTAAAATTCATAAAAAGAAACTAGAAAACTAGAATTAAAAAACTTTAGTATAGGGTTCTGTTCAGAGTCTTTAAGGATTTGCTCATCAGATAATACTGTCTCAAAGGATTCTACTTGGACCACTATCTCCTGATAGGAAAAAAACCCTCTGCTGTAGGGTTTTACACAGAAACTATTCTCTATCAGAGTTAAACTCTTTCAGGAACAGTCTGATGAAAGTTTGATGCATTGCGCTACATGTTGAAATTTATGCTGCAAATCAGTTGTTTATGAATAGGTTTATTTATGAGCCTGGCTTGGTTGTACCCCACTTTATTCCATGCAAACGATCACAGGCTTCTAAACACGTGAAGCTCACCCGTAAACCACTTCACCCTTGAATACAAATAGCACAAAAATGAGACTACACGCATACAGACGCTGCGACACGCAGTTGAAAAATGCATGTGCAGATCCGCACAGTATTCATGAATGTTTGAGGACAAGTACATTCGCTTTCTCATTCTTCCCCAGAACTCTATCAGTTACTCTGCCACTCGATCGCTCGGTCAGTCACTCCCACACACAAATACGATATAAGATGGAAGTTGTATTGTAGTTTTTGGGGAACACAGACATGCAGTTTCTGTGAGGTAGAATCCAATATCTCACAAGCTGTAACACTGTCAATGTCACGACTAATGGCTAATTTAATCCTCAGTATAGAAGATGGTCGGTGAAAAGAGATGGAGTGAGGTGGACCATCCAGGAATTCAATATATCCAGAGGACTCTCTGTCCTTTCCTTCTGAGAAAAGGGAATAGAAAAGGATGCAGGATACTGGGAAGGAAAATGAGTGGTGAATGAAGAAATAGGACTGAGAAAGAAACTGAAGTGATTTTGAGGGATAAGGTAGAGAGAAAAGAGAGGTTCAATCTAATGCTTGTGTGTGTGTGTGTGTGTGTGTGTGTGTGTGTGTGTGTGTGTGTGTGTGGAAATTGCCAGTGCCAAATGTAACAAATGTCACTTTATACTAAATATATATATATATATATATATATATATATATATATATATATATATATATATATATATATATATATATATATATATATATATATATATATATATATATATATATATATAGTTACATATAAGTTACATTTGTTAAATTTGGCACTGGCAATTTTCAGGGACTTCTGATACATGTGAATTGTAAAATGTTTTTATTTAATTTAATTTCCTCTTTCAGATATAGTTTAAATGGATTAGAATAAAACAAGATCTTGAGTGAAATATCCTGCCTGCAACTCAGGCCTCCTCACCTCACCCACATCAGTACCTGACTTTACTAATGACTTTACATTATAGCTAAATGAGTACAAATCTCCACAATCACATACCAAAATCTAGTGGAACATCTTCCCAGAAGAATGGAGAGCAAATGGGGATGAACCGATAATGGGATTTTTAAAAAACATTATCTTATAGTAAAGTATCCAAAAACCTTTGTCCATATAGTGTAAAAGCATTTATAATGCAATCATGGCTTATGTTGATGGAGGTTATTGTAACAGTAAATAGAGACTAAATGTGGAATTGAATGTTCAAAAAGCACATACAAATCTTATAATCCATATAGATCATATATACAGTATTCTGTTACCTCTTCTATAACATATTTGTTTGAATGTTTCATAAGAAAACAGTTTTCTATTAATTGTTTAATTTAGGTGAAAAATTACTACACCAATCAGAAACACAAAGATTGAAATGTGTGTTGCAGAGACACTTTAAAGATTTGCACTTCTCAGAAACAGTTTCTGTCCGAGTCACAAAGTTAGTTTTATTCAATAATCCTGTCAAAATACTGTTGATGTTTAAGTGCTGTTATAATAAAGACTCTCTTGTGTTCAGGGCAGGATTTGCATGTTTCTTCTATATGAGGATTTCTGTAAATCTGTCTGGTTACATTAGTAGCATAATTTCAGCAAATTTTCTTAGTCTTGATGTTTTTGTACAAAAGTCAGATTTTCCTCACGTCTTATCTTTTCTATTGAAGCATGTGTTAAAATGTTTTAGCGAATATAGAAAATCTATGTACATATTTCAAAGATTAATATGAAGCTACACGACTGCTTTAGCCTTTTTCCAGGAGTAAACTATTTCCACCCCACTGTTTAGAAAGGTGCAAATCTAATCACAGGTGTGATGCACACATTGCCATTTCAAAAGACTATAATTAACTCTGGCCTTCTGGCTTAATATGAAATCATGAAGATGCTTTACATTTTCTCACCTTCACATGCTCTTGCTTTCTGTGTTTATCTCTGTCCACCACCACTTACATGATAAAGGAATAAAAAAATAAATCACACTGCCTACCTGGTGTGAATTGGCTTCTTGTATACTGATGGCTTCAAGTACGTCGCTGAAGGAAAAGTGACGAAACAGGCGCCCAGGGCCAATGCTGTGTTCTAGCACTTGGCTAGGTGTCACTCTGTGTTATTTAACTGGCAGAAACGTGTTTTTATATTATTTAATGAGTTTTTGTTAAATGTATCATAGATACAGTATACAGAAAAGAATATTGGGACAGTTGACTTTTCCAGTCATATGTAGTTTTTTCCTCACTTTAATTACGAAACCCAAACCCGTTCCAACGTGACAATGTCCCTGTTCACAAAGCCGGCTCCATGAAAATATGGTTTCTAGGGGTTGATGTAGAATATCTTGAATGACCTTCTATAGAGCCCTGACTTTAACCAATTTTAAACACTTTTGCCAGGAGTTGGAACACTGACTGCACCCCAGGACTCCTCACCTCACCATACATCAGTACCTGACTTTATAAGTGGTTGGAAAAGCACAAGTATCAACAAAACACACTCCAAAATGTAGTGGCACATCTTCCCAGAAGAGTGGAGGTTATTATAACAGCAAAAGAGGAATACATGTGGAATGGGATGTTCAAAAATGACATACAAATCTTATGGTCAGGTGTCCACAAACCTTTGCTGATATAATGTAATTGCAGAGACCCTACTGGATCGCATCATACGTGAACATTTTTTTGTGTAGCTGATGGAACTGTGGTTTAGATGTTACTTTAATGACATCATGAGCTCTTTACAATGAATACATGAGAGCGAAGAATGAGGACATGTAGAAGTGATTAGGAGAGAAGAGCAGAATAACATGCCATCTGGGTTGCCTATAATTACACCTAGACAGCATGACATAGGCAGGAAAAAAAATAAATTTGCAGCAGTCTACCTCTGTGTTAGTCTGTCTGCTGTCACAGAGGTTCAGGAGTACAGCATCCAGGTTAATTAACGGAACCACGTCATCCATGTCCACTGGCGCAATCAAGCAAGAAGACTGTAATTAAAGTGACACGTGTGATCACAATTACATCCCCCGTCTCCCCCAAGGCAGCTGGGAAATGAAGGTGTGACTTTGCAGGATGTGGTTCACCTTAACAAATGGACATGTTCCTCGGGGTCGTTACAGCATGTGGTCAGATTGGGAGTAAAATAAAAACTTGATTTGCAAAGGTTAATTGTTTATTCTTTTTGACTTAAAAAATAAAATTGTATTAGGTATATACAGGGGAAAAATATATGCTGTTAAGCTAATATAAAAAAGGCTAAATTGAATTTAGTATTATTATTTAATAGGAAATCAAGGTGTGGTCACAAATACATGTTTTGTTTAGAGAAAAATGTTGCAAATTTCAAATGCGATGCCTGAGATATGTACGAGGTGGTATCAAAAAGCTTCGGGACTAGCTCTGTTTAGAAGAACGTACTTTATTTCATCTACGTGTACACACTATCACCTTTAAAACAGTGAAACTGTGCTCCCATTATTCCTGCCACTTCTGGAATGTGTCCCGGAAATATTATTTTTAAAGCGTCTCATGCACCTTTTGCGATTCGCACTGGATCTCCGCAATGGTGTCAAAAATAATGACCTTTAAGCTGGAGCTTCATCTTCAGGAAGAGGGAGAAGTATGCAGGAGCCAAATATGGCGAGTAGTGTTGGTGCAGAAGTAAGATCATCTTGTTTCCCATGAGACACTCATGTGTGAGGAGCTCTTGGTGACAGGGTGCTCAGGTGGTCAGAATAGCATCAGTTGCACAGCTTGTAATATACACCGGACAATGTCTTTGGCACACTAATTTATGAAGGCTGGTGCTTCCTGTGACTGTGCATGCAACCGTGCATGCAACCTACAAAACTAGACTTGAAACCAAAAAAATAAATAGTGTGAAGTATAGTACTGATACCAGAAAGATCTACTCAAGTACAATAACATATTATTTATACATCATTACTTCCAACCTATGTAGGGCACATATAATACATATACTCATCAATACACATAGATTGGACACACACACACACACACACACACACACACACACACACAGTATACAGTATCATGCTACACTTAGCTAATGGGAAAACTTTTTTATAAGCACAGATTCTTTTATTGTCATTATGTGATTTTAATAGAGTACATACAGAGCAAGTGGGACTAATCGACAGTCTAAGAATAAATGTGAAATTAAATTGGTTTTAAATAATTAATTAAGTATGTATTATTACAATTCCAGATAAATAGAAAGTTTTAGACGAGCCATCGTCATGTTCAATTACGTGAGCAAAGTGTTTATATGACCCTACTGACCTTTTGAGATTTGTCACACTAAAAATGTGAGATCTACAAAATTGTTGTTCATGAGAAGAGTTGATGGTAGAAAGCTACTTTATAATTACGGACTAATTAAAAATATAAACCAATTATAAAATATAAAACTAGAAAAAACATGTAAAACATAATTAATATGTAAATGAACAAATAAATATTAATATTGAGTTTATTATTCCTCAATATATTCCTCAGGATGATGAAGTATAGTAGCAGGAACAAGGTACTTTAGATTTAGATTCTAATTTATGAAAGTTTCAGGTTGAAGACTAAAAGCTACATGCTATATACTTAAAAACAAGAAATTTAAAACAGTGAAGAGAAACGGCTTGGTAATCAACAGATGACTGAATGAGTTACTTTGCTTTTGTTAAACGAAATGGTATAAAAAGGGAAGTGAGAACAGCTGTGCATGAGACAACATGTGAACTTGAGGACTAATGACAAAACAGGGTGGAGACATAGACGATTCAAGACAAAACCACATTGCGCTACAAACACAGAAACATTAACGTGTGCTACAGCACTGCGAACCAGGCATGCCATGATAAACATGAGGGGAAATAGTCTATGAATGCCATATATAATGGATAATAATTTCAGGAACATTTGCTTAAATATACTAAGCACATGTCAATGGTTCCCTGGTGGTCTAGTAGTTAGGATGCGGCGCTTTCACCGGTGTGGCCCAGGTTCGATCCCTGGTCAGGAAAGCAGCCCCAGCCACTTTCAGTGCCGTCCCAAGCCCAGATAAAATGGGAAGGGTTGCGTTAGGAAGGGCATCCAGCGTAAAAACGTGTGCCAAATCAAACATGCGGATGGTCCGCTGTGGCGACCACTAATGGGAGATGCATGTCTTCCCTCACCACATCTATGAACCTCCTCCTTGGCTTTCCTCTTTTCCTCCTACCTGGTGGCTCCATCCTCAGCATTCTTCTACCAATATAATTCATGTCCCTCCTTTGCACATGTCCAAACCATCTCAATCTTCTCCCTGCAACCGCATCACTCCACTGCCCTCCCTCTCATTCACACACATGTATTCTGTCTTACTCCTACTGAGTTTCATTCTCCTTCTCTCCAGCACATATCTCCACCTCTCCAGGCTCTTCTCAACCTGCTCCCTACTCTCACCACAAGTCACAATATCATCCACAAACATCATAGTCCAGGGAGACTCCTGCCTGACCTCGTCCGTCAACCTGTCCATCACCACTGCAAACAGGAAAGGGCTCAGGGCCGATCCTTGATGCAGTCCAACCTTCACCCTGAACCAGTCTGTCGTACCTACTGCACACTTCACTGCCGTCACACTGTCCTCATACATGTCCTGCACCACCCTCACATACTTCTCTGACACACCTGACTTCCTCATACAATACCACAACTCCACTCTTGGCTCTCGTACACTTTCTCTAAATTCACAAATACACAATGCAATTCCTTCTGTCCTTCTCTATACTTCTCCATCAACATCCTCAAAGCAAATAAGGCATCTGTGGTGCTCTTCCTCGGCATGAAACCATACTGTTGCTCACAGATGGTCACCTCTTCTCTCAGCCTGGCTTCTACTACTCTTTCCCATAACTTCATGGTGTGACTGATCAACTTATAGACAAAAATTCTGAATATATTTACTACTAATGTAAGTAAAATAAAACATAAAATATATTAATTAATAACTTGAAAACTATTTTTTAAAACATTGACAAAAAAAATGTATGCCATTGCTGGTGCATAATAGCTTAAATTCATGTAGTTTAACATTTCTATACATCATGTCCTTAGCATTAAAATACAACAAAATACATATTTTGAAAAGAACTTCAAAATCAGTCCTGCACTTCGCAGGACGCAACATATATGAACTAGAACAAGTGTACCATGATTTCTTCTCCTGTTAATGTATGTAAAGTCATTTGAGAGCGGAATTCAACAGAGACAGAAAAAAAAGAAGATTTGTCAGTGATTTGTTGACAGTATTAGAGTGTATGTGACTACTTGAATGATACCCAGACCTTCACTTTCACCTGATCCTTCTAAAGAACTCCAAATACTCTGAGGTCCTTGTCATCTGTTCCACTTCTCGCACGTTCACTCAGCATCTCAGAGCGATTTGAACCCCATCAAAACCATCCCACCTTTTCCACATCTTCTCAAAGGAATGTCATTTGTCATAGATAAACTACACCGCGACACACTGCTTTCCGAACGCTGAAGAATATAATCCGTATTATGGCATGAATGACATGGCAGTTTATCCACCGTTTAAATGTATGACTAAATGAATTATTCAGCAGGTACAATGTTGTTTGGCTCTGAGTTTTTGTGCATATTAGGGCACGAGTGTTTAAGGTTCTGTACTTGTGGGTTGTTAACAAAAGTATCTATATTCTTTACTAAAGTGAAAACTCAATTACCCTTCTGAAATGAAAGGTTAAAGTTAAAGTACAATTTCAAATTCTTCACTTAGAGTATAAATGTCAAGGAACCAATCATCACCCTCCCTTTATAAGGCCCCCGTTCGCACTCACTCACCGTCCGATCTATGGTTCCTTCTGGCGATCATCCCTGGACTACCTGTGTTTCGGAATATACCCGTTTTCCGTTACATGCTACTTCCTAGCTTCTGATTGTTTCCCAAGGCTTATAAACGTCCTATTCGTATTCTGGCTTCCGACTCTTGATCAAAGCATGACAATAAATTCTTATGTGTCTGATACAGGATTCTAAGTGCTCAACAGTTCTGGGTGTCCATTGTTGTTTTTTTGTTTAATGATGTGTAAGAGGTTTTCAAATAGTAAATGGGTCTAGACTGCAGAACCTGCAGTTCATCAGTGCAGAACCTGCACTCACTCATCGTCCGATCTACGGATCATTCTGGCGATCATACCTGGACTACCTGTGTTTTGGAATATACCCGTTTTCTGGTACATGCTACTTCCTAGCTTCTGATTGTTTCCCAAGGCTAATAAACGTCCTATTCATATTCTGGTTTCCGACTCTTGATCAAAGCGTGACAATAAATTCGTATGTGTCTGATACAGGATTCTAAGTGCTCAACAGTTCTGGGTGTCCATTGTTGTGTTTTTTGTTTAATGATGTGTAAGAGGTTTTCAAATCGTAAATGGGTCTAGACTGCAGAACCTGCAGTTCATCTACTTCATATTCATAGTACTGTAATAGATGCAGTATGCAGTTATTAATGTCTTGTTCAAATATGCAAGGCCTTCCCTGAAAAGTCGTTTTCAGGATAGAAGCATATGTTGCTCTAAAACTTGTAGATACAAATATACAAGTTTCAAAATGTGCAAGCTGCCCAGAGATATCCAAAGGTACCCAATATTGATCTTTGCTCCTGTCTCTTGTGCACGGAGATTTCTCCAGATTCCTCAAAGTTTTTGATGATATTTTTTGTAAATGATATACAACTGTTTAACAATTTTATGTTGAAGAACATTATTCTGAAATTGTTGCAGATTGGTGAAGCTTTGCCCATCTTTAATTCTGATAGACTCTGCCTCTCTAGGATACACTAATTATACACACTCATCTTACTGAACTGTTGTCATTTAACCTCATTAGTTGCTAAATGCTTCTGCTTATTTTTTCCATACTTTTATTGCCTCAACTTGTTTAAGACGTGTTGCAACCATCAAATTCAAAATGACCTTATTTTTTTTCCATAAAATAGCACATTTTATAAGTTTTTTTTATGTTCTATTGTGAATAAAATTTATTTTTTTATTAGCAAATGATTGCATTCTATATTTTTGTATTTTTTTTTTTTATTATTTTATCCAGTATCCCAGCTTTTTTGGAATTGAGGTTGTACAGTGCACAACTTACACACACTACATGTAGCTACTGATGGTAATTTAATGCTTCTTCAATGCTAAGGTGATAAAGTTTAAAGTGTGCAAATCTTTCAAGGTTCCTCACTCTATTTTTCTTTATATAGCGTTTCCTAGTTAATCTGTTTACAAGGCTACAGTACATGGCATTTGTGATATAAAAATATCTCTTTCTTATCGTTATTTTACAAAAATATTCTCCTGGTGTTCGGACTTTTCTTAAATATGGTACATTTATTCCAGTTGATGCATGTTCAAGAGGCCTGCTAATAAAAAATCTTGGATATCCCATTCTTCTTGGTTACTAAGATTCCTTATACAGAGCCTTTCTTCAGGATTCTCCCAAGACCCCCTAAAGACTTCTTAGGTTAGTCGACATCAGTCTCAGAGCCTATCACAGCATGGAGAGCTGCGGTGGCTACAGATCCCCTGGTACGCAATGACCCATATCAGGCTTGTACAAGGCCATGTTAAACTCACTCAGGCCTGTCACTCTACATGAAGTGCACTCTGCACAGTCTCCATGGGTTCAAACTGGCTCCATGTCCAAGCAAATTTAGACTGATTCCGGGATGCCTCATGAGCTGAACTTAAATTTTAGATTACCCCCAAGAAATGTAGTCAAGGCAGTTCACATTCTGCTGGGACTTCAATTTCTTTTTTTAACAAGATAGTCCTTACCATCTTATTATGCTAAGTCTTTAATGGCTAGCTCATCAGGCAACATGTGCAGTAAAATAGCAAAAGTTTGGTCTGGAATGAGTTTCTAAGTGGTTCAAGTTAGCTGAGAGCATCTAGGCAGCCTGACCAGAAATCATCATTGTATTATACTGTAACTATACATTAATCATATTTCTTTCCCTTAAAACAATAGTATAACCTCACAACATAAAATACAGTCATTGTCTTTTCATGCTGACGTTTTCCATCTTTATTTAAGGACCTGACTGGAAAATACAATTTCCAGTCATTGATGATTGAAGATTTTTGGTTGCAGTTTATGATTAGTGAAGTTTAGTAAATAAAACTAAAGTTTTGACCCTTTGAGTTTAGGTATTTGTATAGTCCAGTTTATACATTTGAATATATTTTAATTAAATATGTATACATATGTGTGGGTGCATTTACAAATATGCATGTAAAGTAATGCTGAAAGACTTTTTCCTAACTGTTTAAAACATCGTCGATACCTGCTCACATCTGTCCTTATGAAATATTCCAAATGTCACAAATGTAATTGGAAGCTAAATTTTCCTAATTTCCGGCAGGTCATGGGCAGGTCAGTTCACTTTTATTTTATTTTATTTTATTTTATTTTATTTTATTTTATTTTATTTTATTTTATTTTATTTTATTTTATTTTATTTTTTTTTTTAACACAATATCTGAATGAAAGTAATTACTTTGAAAGTAAAACCATCTTACAGAAAAATATAGAGTGAATGTAACAACTATAAAAAAATGTAGAAAATTAGTATGGTTGTTACTTAGCCACATGTTGTGCATTCATTGATTGTATGCTTAAAATAATTTCTAATTTGTCATTTTTGCAAGAGCAAATGCAGAAGTAATCAGTGTTATAGACAGACGGACGGACGTGCAGACAAACAGACAGACAAGAAAAGATATTCGAATAGTAGAATAGATAGAATTTCGGAAATGTTTATTTTTATTTTTTTTATATAATAGTGCCAGTTCCATGGTCCTCTGGTGGTCTAGTGGTTAGGATGCGGCGCTCTAGCCGCTGCGGCCCGAGTTCGATCCCCGGCCAGGGAACCAACCCCAGCCAATCTTAGTGTTGGTCCCAAGCCCGGATTAAATGTAGAGGGTTGCGTTAGGAAGGGCATCCAGTGTAAAAACATGTGCCAAATCAAACATGCAGATGGTCCGCTGTGGCGATCCCTAATGGGAGAAGCCGAAAGAAAGTTAATACTGCCAGTTCCAGTTATTTTCAGTGCAAATACATTACCTATTTTGCTTCCATAATAAATATTTTAGTTGTTGCTACAATAAACAGCATAATAATTTCCCACCACAAATGTGGATTATAATGGCAACATTTTTATGATACAGGATTTTATATTACTTCACTGTAGTACCAACAGGAATGTCTAAAGACCCATCAATCATAAGATCTTATCTAGGATTAAAAAAGAAAAATGTTTCATTTGTATTAATATTTATTTGTACTAGTCTGTATCTGGATGTATTTTTTTTAAACATCATTTTTTTTTTTTTTTGCTTTTACATATTTAATATTCTCTGAGCCTGGCTTTAAACCTGCATATTTTAATCATAATCATAGAAATGTTTTGGTTTTGTTTGTGCACTTATATTACAACACAGGATCTGATAGAACAGAAATACCAACTAAAATAGACTCAGAAGAAATGTGTCAACATGTTCACCTTAGCATACGGAAAAATCTCCCACATTACCATTACCATTATTTAATTTATTGCATTAAATATGGATTTAAGCTTGTTTCTATGGTCCTCAAGAGCTATGCCACGGAGGTGACTCCGCTCGGGAAGCGTATTGATCATGTCTACCCGAGCTGAGGCTTCGACTGACAGTCACATAATGAATGCAGCTTCCCACTGGAAAACAAACACTTTTAATAAGATCTGTGCTGCCCTTGTGACATTTTTGCAGGGGTTTGTGTATGTTCTTCTTGCTGGATGTGACCAATAAGAAATGGTAACTGCCTGAGCTTTGTGTTCTAATAAAAAGGAAAGGGTTTGTATATAAAAAAAAAAGAATAAAAAAAACTCTACTTGCATTTGCACACACGTTGCTGTGTATAAGATAATATCTGGGAAAGAGAAACTGAATCAAGTGTTAATGTATAGACGCATTGAACATTCAATTCTGAAAAAACAATATGCCTTTTTTTGTCTTAATATCTCACACTGCTTTTTTTTTAACCCTCGAACATACATCAACTGAATTACATTAAAATAACATCTCACTTATTTGCAACAATAAAATAATAGAAAATAAAATAAGCCAATACTCCAAATATTAATCTTGTTTATAGTAAATTGTAAGTCATGATTTCAAGATTTAAACATTTTTTCTAAAACTTACTTCAACAACTTTGATATTTTATATTCTTTATCAGTTGATCACAGCCAGTTGGGAATTCCATATCCAAGCAACCACTGCAGGCACCAAACATGGCCGCCACAAACTCAAAACACACACACACGCACACACACACACACACACACACACACACACACACACACACACACACACACACACACACACACAAACAATAGACTGTTGTTTACAAAGTTATGATAGTTTAAGCCTAATATTATAGTTAAAGTCTTACAGTTCACGATTAATATTTGTTACCAATTGTATTTGCTGTTTTTTCTGGCTGTTTTTTCCCCATTGCGCACTTCAGCCTGGTTTTTAGAAAATTTTTGCTTATTGTTTTGAAATTGATTACATCTGCTTGTGTGAGTTTCGTGGCAATCAGACTCTTAATTATCATAATAAGTAAGTCTAATAAGTAAGAAGAAGAAGGAGAAGAAAAATTAATAAATCATATCTTCTTATTTATTTATTTATTTATTTATTTATTTATTTATTTATTTATTTATTTATCATTATTATCATCAGTATTATTATTATTATTATTATTATTATTATTATTATTATTATTATTATTGTTGTTGTTGTTGTTATTATTATTATTAGTATTATTATTAACGTTATTATCATTATTATTATTATCATTTAAGAATAAATAAGGTTTACTAGAGTGCCAAATATTTGGTGTTAGAATGTTTTATTTTAACAGAAACAAAAAAACAACAGTATTCTCAGTAACACTTTTGATATAAGTTGGCAGCTCTAAATAATTTGGCTCTTAAGTTTGTTGAGCATTCTGGAGCATCTGCCACAGTTGTTCTGTAGACCCTGTTACACCTGCTCCTGTTTTTGCAGATAAAACCTGGCAGCCTTTGTTATTATTTATTTATTTATTTATTTATTTTGTTTATGTTATGTGTTATGTATTATGTAATATTTCTAATATTTTTCCAGAAATACAAACATATTTCTTTAACATGGATTTTTGGTTTGTTTTAAGAAAATTATTTTTTTTACTGACAAACAAACAACATTTTGGAAAGAAAAATTGTTGTGCTCATGAATTTTGCAAAGGGATGTGTGTGTAGGTAAATGGGTGGTGGTCTGGGAAAACGTGTCTGAAATATGGCTTTTGTTTGACCAAATCTATGCACATCTCAGAATGTCTTAGAATGCTAAACCGTTGGAGAGCTAAATACAGTGACACATTTATCAGGTGATATAAAGCAACTACCGATGCGATAAGATTCACCCCTTTTATGAGGCAGTGTGATCCGATTTCGATTTCACTCAATGCAATACGATTCAATGCAATACGGTGCATTGGAAAAAATATGATCATCAAATCATCAATTTACTTAAGTGCCTTCTAACTTCTAACCCATGGCTCTTTTACAAACACACCTTTGTAAAAAAAAAAAGTCAAATAAAACCAGATCCTTCTTTAAAATCTGATTATTTTTCTGTTCTGTCTCCAGGAAGATGCAGCTCTGCCCCTGCTGTGTTAATCTGTGTTCTATCTGACTCTCAGAACACACCTCAGTCTCTGTAGTGTTGTACACAAATAATTGTATATTAACAAACCGTTTTAATCGGTGCAAATATGTAGATAACGTTTATGCCGATACACAGATCGTATCTTTGTTAAATAAAATGTGTGGCAGAATTATTAGCATCATTTTAACCAATTCGTTGTGTCTTTGACAAGATAACAGCTTTGAGTCTCCTCTTATATTGTCTGAAGAGATTGTACAAAATACTGTATGGCAAAGGACCTGAGACTATCACTTTATACAGAATCTCTCCAGATACTTCCTTAAAGATACTTCCTGAAATGGAAAATAGATGAATTAGTGATTCCAGCAATATTAGTATAAACAGAGATCATTAGAGTAAAGAAGTTAGGGTTGAGGCTAGCATTTTAAGCCATGAAGGACTTTAAACCCAGCTAATGAGGCAGAGACTGTTGTGAATGATAATCATTCAACGTTAATTAAATTTGAATTATTTTTTTCAGTTTTAGGATTAAAATGCCAGAACTTCTAGTTGAGGTAAACACATTTTAGTGTATGGTTATAGTTAGGGTTTAGGGTTTAGGGTTAGAGTTAGGGTTTAGGGTTAGAATTAGGGTTAGGGGTTAGGGTTTAGGGTTAGTAGATAGAGTTAGGGTAAGGGTTTAGGGTTAGGGGTTTAGGGTTAGGTTTAGGGGTTAGGATTAGGGTTAGGGTAAACTTTAGGGGTTAGGGTTAGGGGTTATGTTTAGGGGTTAGGGTTATGATTGGGGTTAGGTTTAAAGTTAGGGGTTAGGTTTAGGGTTAGGTTTTGGGGTTAGAGTTAGAGGGTAGGTTTAGGGTTAGTGTTAGAGTTAGGTTTAGGGTTAGGGTTAGGGTTAGGATTAGGGTTTAGGGTTAGGGTTAGGGTTAGTTGTTAGGTTTTGGGTTTAGGGTTTAGGATTAGGGTTTAGGGTTAGGATTAGGGGTTAGGGTTAGTTGTTAGGGTTAGAGTTATGTTTTTGGGGTTAGGGTTTAGGGTTAGGGGTTAGGATTAAGGTTTAGGGTTAGGTTAGGGGTTAGGGTTAGGGTTAGTGTTTAGGGTTAGAGTTAGGAAAGACAGGAAAGTCTGTAGCTTTCAGAAATGTGATCATGTAAGAGTTTTCTACACCAAAACCTGCAGCTGGGACAGTTCTTGTGTAAGATCTTGAGAAAAAAACTCATGAATAGGGATTTTTTTTGCATTCACTCTGGTGAACTGTCTCACAGCAGCACTAATGTGTTGGTATTGTTGCTCGTCTTGCTTTTATGTGTTTTTTGTTTAAAACAAAATGGGCTGTCAGACATGGAAACAAGCTGTCTGGCTTTTAGTGCCTCTTAAATGTAGTGCCGGCTCTGTAGCTAATTGGTGCCGTGTTCACTGGCTGTACGGATAAAAGATGACTTAAAAACTGACAATTACAACGCATACGAGTTAAAGGGAAATAATTAATCTCATAGGAGGCATTGTTGCCTGGATGGAGAACATTTATCGAGGCTTTTAAAATGCTTAAATCCATTAACCTGATTTGATTAGTCCAATGTGTACACAATGGGAACCTTTTCAAAAATGTGATAAGCAGCTGATCAACTAATATTTCAGATTCTGTACTTATTACAATACAATGTTTATTTTATATTATTTATACATGTTTATAAACATCTATCAGTGATTAAGATGATGGAGTTCTGTTTTATAAGATCATAAGTTTAAATCGCACCACCACTAAGCTGCCACTGCTGGGCCCTTAAACAAGGCCCCCTGAACTACTTAGTTGTATGAATGTGATAACAGTCAGTTTTTTCTGGATATGGGCGTCTCTTAAAATCTTAAATGGAAATGTAAAATGCCGGAGTCTCACCTGTTAATGTTGGAGGTGGTGGCTCAGTGGTTAAGATGTTGGACTTCTCAGCAATTCAATTCAAAGCATCACCAAAGCTGTGACTGATGGACCTTCAAGCAAGACCCTTAAACCGCAACTGCTTTGTTTCCATAAACGCCATAAATGTATCTGCCTGTCTGTTATTATTTCTATGACCATTTTATCCATCTAACAAAAATGGATTAAATTTACTGTCTTTTTTTAAAATAAATAAAACATTGTAATTGTTGAAATATTTGTTGTCTCAGCTATACAAGAGGAGGAAATATTACATCAGTTGGTCCTAATCAGAAAGGCACTTGTATTACTGACTCTACCTTTCATCAGTGTACATCACACTACTGCATTATTGATTCTTTTGCTATAACAACATATCCTAAGTGTTTTATTTCTCACTTATACTATAAAGTCTAGAAAGATGAGCTGTGTTTCTGTTCAGGACAGCAAATGTTTATTTTTGCACATTAACTACCAGTTCTATTAAAGTAAAATGAAGACATATAAGGAAAGGTAAAAGGGTAGTAGGAGAGGAAAAGTTGGTGACAGAGCTTCAGGCTAGTAAACAGCATTAAAAGAAAAGAAAACCAGTGTTGCCATTTTCAAGATGCTGATGTGAAAATGGCTATTGGATTCCAGTGTCCTTCATGATGATGCTTCACATAAGCCTGCATTCATCATGATTTTGAAATGTATTAGCCCATCGTATTTTAAACAATAATTAGTTTGTCACGTATTGTAGTATATTGAGATGTTAATGTAATTATAAGATTTAATATCTCATCATTAGTACATACATTAAAAACCCTGCTTATATTTTGGAGTTTCAGTCAAATTGAAGGTACATTCAAATGGATGATATCATCTCAGTAGTCAGAAACATCCCAGGTACTGGTTCAGGAAAAAATAATTTATAAATAAAGCTGAAAAAATCTCTCAAACTTTGCAAACAATCATATATATTTTTTATTATAGTTTATTTTTTTACAAAACGATAAAATTAACCATGAGTTAGCTGTTTGCTTTAATTAAGTTTTTCCCCCTCACTGATTGTGGGCATGTGTCAGTTTTGTTGTTTGTTACGTGGTTTAGAAGCTACTGAGAATTTGAATCAGTTTTATTAAAAAACCCTCATTTGCAGAAGTATGTTAATCAAATTATGCAAATCTATTACAATTTGAATGGGTGGGGTTCAATAAGAAGGTTTTATGGCTTAAGGAAATACACAATATATTTAGCAAGAAATACGCTTGAAATTAAATATATGTAACATATAAGTGGTGCATTTAAGGCTGCAGATGGTACTAATGGATCGGCACTGCACATATCATTCAGGATTTATGACAATACCCGAATATTGACATTGAACTCAGGATTTTTCAGAGCAACTTTGTATCTGGTTCTCAGTTCTCAGAACTGCTCACACTGTCCAATGCTGTCCTCATGCTAATATTCTTATCATAGCTGATGACTAACACTTCAGTGAGAACTTTGCTTGCTTCCAGACACATCCCTCCTCACACAGCTGTCACACTCTGATAAAGTGATCATGCACAGTGAGAACTGAATCATGGGAACTGGCGTCAGATTGACGCAGTCCTATTGACTGCTCATAAGATTTTGGGGAGAAACACCAAAGCAGTGGTTAATGCACTGATTATTGTTGTTTTTTATGATGAAACATTTCCTGTGAGTAACATCCAGAAAGCGGTTTTGTTTAATCCTCCTCTGCAGCACCTTCCTACAGTGCCATTTTACTTGACCTTTACAACGAACTGACTAATAGATCAAAATAGACAGGCAGGACGCTAGCCGGGATTGTGCAAATTGGACGTCATATGGTGCCTTGCATATGTATTAACCCCGAACCCCCCACACACACACACACACACACACCCCTTTGCACCTTCCCACACATTGTAGTGTTACATCCTGGAACTAAAATGGACGTAATTAGGAATTATATGTCACGAGTTAACAAAAAATAAGTCATAATATTGAAATGTATTGAACTCAACTGAGCTTGCAAAGCTAATTACAAAAAATAAACCCTGATGACTGTATTCACCCTTGTTAAAATGTCATATGATCCCAATACAACTTTACCTGTTCTTGTTACAAAGCTTTGCGATGACCAAGGGGCTATCAAATTAATATGGCACACAGTCATACAAAATAAGTTTTGTAGTATTGAAATTGTGCAGAATTCTTAAAACTATTATTTGAATAATGTGGCACAACTGAGATTTTGGTTAGAGCAGAAAATCCAGTAAAAGTTACTGACCAGATAAGGAGAGCATTAGTCAGAAACGCACTCAGTGTGAAGCTACCACCACCATGCTTCACTGAGATGATAGTGTCCTCAGGGTGATAAGAAGTGTTGCAGGTTGCTGCATGAATAAACAATATTTGCTGGGTACCTACAGAAGTTCAGTGAAGTTGCTAAGAGACCACCTTAACTGTTTTCCTTTTCTTTTTTTCCCCCTTTTTTCAGTTTGTTTTGGCTTCATGTTCAGGTAAGACACCCTTTTGCAATAGGGAAGGATGAAAAAAATTATTATGTCCAGTCTCTTTCCTTTTTCAAGATAATATTTAGATTTCAACGAGTTTCATCGTATTCTAATCACTTGGTATTTTCTTACCTATAGTGTTTATTTATTAATTTATAGGAACTGCGTTTCAGACTAAAACTACATCCCTGCATTTCTCTCTTTCTCTCTCTCTCTCTCTTTTTCATTCTTACTCTACTTACCACATGTCATCAGTGCCCTCTCTCAGAATCGCTGAATAAAGATAAGAGTATTGCGAGTCGGAGAGATCAATCGATGCAATTATTTGCCAATGTAACCTTAACCTGTAGTTATTACACATTAAATGGAAAAAATAATAAAGGGACATAAATTAAATTTTATTACTTTCCATCTATAACTATTTATTAACAATTATTGACTATTTCATTTTAGATTCATTGAAGATTAGTTGTATTCTTGATCTTTAGGCATAATTAGTTATGGTGCAGTCAAGCCAGACTTTCAGCAGTGAAATTTATTTAAAGAGCTGCTGCACCCTGATATAACTTTGATAAAAATGTACAATCTGCAACACAAATTCAAACCTCTTTAGGTGGAAAGGAAAATCATACATTCATTTCGGTCTTCTGTATTTCAACTTTGAAAATTTCTTGCCATGAGTGAACAGGCTTATCAGACATGCTGTGAGGGTGAATATCATGAGCTTTTCTGTCTAAAAGCTCAACGAGCCCTATGAAAATTTCAGGAGATGATTGGGCATCCGTCACATGTTCATTATCTAGGACTTCAACTGCAGTTCAGTGGAATCGAACTCCATCTTTCTAATAGTGCTTTTTGGATTGCTTTACTTCCACCCATTACTCTTTTCTCCTTACATTTCAGTGCATGAACACGCTGTTAAACCTCTGGCAAAAGCCTCCGGTGGAGCACTAAATAGGATTTTGCTCAGAGACTCTCTCTCTCTCTCTCTCTCTCTCTCTCTCTCTCTCTCTCTCCCTCTCTGTATATCATTCTCTGTTAATATAACCTTCTTTTTGTCTCTTTCACCTATTTCTCACTCTTTTCCTTGCACCTTTCTGAACTGAGTGGCTCGTACCCGATGCCAATTTGTCATAAAGGTGTGTCTCTTAGCCTGAACCAGTACAGAGAGCAAAGTAAATACATCACCCGAGATCATTATTACACATTGAACCCTCAACTCTTCCAAGCTGTCATTAAAGATCTGTGGCTAAAATTTTAATCTATAATTGTCTGAAATGAAAATATTTTTTAAATCCTTGTATCCACATTTGGTCATAAATCACTAAACCTACGCACTCACAATTTATATTCGCATCGATTACGAGCACTACGAATCTAAAATCTGTCTATTACTCAGATTAATATTATAAAATAATTATAATTAGGTTTTATGGTACAAGGACTAATCAAGAGTAGTTGAGTTGAGTAGTTGAGTCAAAAGTAAGATATTTGACTTTGAAACATAGTGAAGTTAAAGTAAAATTCTCCCCAGCTGGAAATACTAAATAAAGTACAGATACATGAAAAAGCTACTTAAGAACAAATTACATTTACAGTGGTAACTTGACCTACGAGTGCATTAATGTACGAGTTTTCCGAGGTACGAGCGGTCACTCTGTCGATTTTTTGCTTTGTTACGCGAGCAAAAAAGTGAAGTACGAGTCGAGACGCCGCTGCTAGATGGCGAAGCGAAGCCAGAAAGCGAAGATTGTGACGAAAATCAAGATAAGCAAAGAAGAAAAAGGTTAATTTTAATTTAATTTTTAAAATAAAATTAAAGGTTTAGGGATACGTAGTGTACAGGAGTGATAGTAAAAAAAACGAGTCGTATTTTATATGAATAAAACCTTATTATATCTTTACATACTCTTTCTATTATGTTTTTATACAAGATTTGTTATTTAGAAATGTATTTTCCAATTTAATAACATGAAACATAAAAACGGGGTGTCATTTTGAGGGTTATAACGGATTAATGCCATTTTAAGTATTTTCAATATGGAAAACTGATTTGATGTGTGAGCAAATTGAGATACGAGCTCGTCCACGAAACAAATTAAACTCGTAGGTCAAGGTACCACTGTACTTAGTTAGTGTCCACCACTGGTGGTAGGAGTGTGAAAATGCTGTTTTGGGGGTGACTATTGTAACTGATGATGTTTAATGCCCTCCTGATTGTATCAAAATGGATTAAATACTGGTCTTGACATTGAAAAATAACAAGCAATTTGAATGTATTTGAATATATACTCTGCGGTAGAAAGAAATCAGCCCTAGTCTCTAGGTTGCACAAAATAATCCAATTGAGTTTCCTTTCATTATATTATACAGATGCTAAAACCTGAATCCTGTTTTTACCATGAAAGAGAAGGCTTTCACAGTTTCTCCAGCCCATTTGTACCAGCCGCCCTGAGTTTACAGGCACATGTGAAACTGAGAAGCAGACAGATGCACAGCTAAAAAAAGGCATATGTGTGCTACATAATAAGTCTAGAGGACTAGCCAAAAAGAAATCAAATCCAAATGGGAAAAAAAAAACATCAGAATTCAGTTAGGATGAGATCTTCTTTTGCCTCATACTTCTCAGTCAAAGGTACTTTATTACTTGTATGATCCTCTTTGCCTTATAGCCTGTCTACAGAAAGGGACTTATCTCTGTAATTTTCTTCTCTCCGGGTCACGGTGAGCATTCCTGCTGTTTGCCAAATAACATGCGAGAAAAGTGTCGACTGTAAAGAGCCCTCTTTGTCCATTTGTTATAAGAGGCAGAAAAGTGATTTGGTTTTTGAAAAGACACAAGGGTGCACGTTTAAAGCTCCTGCACTTCGCACACTTGGAATAGTTTCTGTTTAATGGAAAATAAAGCGCTACGTATTGCATTTGAGTGAAGTGTCAGGGTGAAAGAGGCTACAGCATTGAATACATAATCACGGAAGCTCTATCAAAAGCAGCTGGCTGTCACCAGTTTCAAGCAAGTAACACACCAGAATTCCATCTGCTACACTTACAGCTCGTTTTCTTTTTATTTTATTTTTTTTAACTTTTTTTCACTTTTTGCTTTTAAAGAATGTTAAAGCACATGCAAATCTGATCAAAGATCCTCTTTTCCTTGAAGTCTGTAAGAATCCAGCTTACAGAAGAAACCCCATCACCAAAACATTTTTAGTTCTTTATACAGTAGATGTGTTTTTCAGTACATGATCACAGGTCATTGGCTTGGCTACAGAAAGCTGTTATCTAAGGATGCGACAATAAACAAACGAAAAACAACAACAAAACATCCATTGTTTGACCAGGAACAGTATTCACAAAAAGTTCACAATGCTTCCAAATCTAGGAAAAAAAGTGTTTTCATGTGCTTTGAAAGAAAGAAAGAAAGAAAGAAAGAAAGAAAGAAAGAAAGAAAGAAAGAAAGAAAGAAAGAAAGAAAGAAAGAAAGAAAGAAAGAAAGAAAGAAAGAAAGAAAGAAAGAAAGAAAGAAAGAAAGAAAGGGGGAAGACAGGGAAAAAAAGTTGTGACCATATACAGTCAAACCCCTGATAATTCGCGGTTCGGAACTCGTGGCTCGGAAAATTTGCTCGGAAAAACCTAACTAACAGCAAGTTGCGGATTATCTTGATCGAATGTTCAGGAAAGTTAGGAATAATATTTTAAACTATGTGTTTGGTAAAATACTGTACACTATTACATTTATAAAGTGACAATATCTGCAAGGGTGCGTCCAAAATTCGCGGATTTTAGAACGTAACCCCTGTGAATACCGGGGGCCGCTGTAGTGTTATTTAGAAATTGGACTGGAATTAGAATTTAAATGGAAAATTCAGTCTGAACTTGAATTTGAATTGAATTGGGGATTACAAATTGAGTTACAACTTTAACGCGAGCTAGAATCGGAAATAAAATAGGAAACAGAATTGTAACTTGAATTGGAATTAAAATGGGAATTAGAAATGATATTTAAATTTGATAGGAACTAGAATAAAATGAAATTAGGATATAAAATTTGAATTGAAATGGGAGGTAGAATAGGAATTAAAATTGAAAATAGAAATGGAATTGGATACTAAATTAGAACTAGAATTGGAAATGCAATTACAATTGAAATGGGAGGTGGAATTGGAAATAGAAATGGAATTGGAATAAAAATGGGAGATAAAATCGGAATTAGAATTGGAATTAAATTGGTTAAGTGTACTGTAATAACCGAGTGAATCCTCTACAGTAAACTATGCTGGAACTTCATCTGAACTTTCTTCAACTGCAATCAAAAAACTTTGCTTTTAAATCCCAAGGATAACACTTTAATAACACTTTTATACACTAATAATATGTATAAAAACAGCATGCTTACTAACGTGCTTATGCGTCCACTTGTATTAACATAGCATGTTTCCTCTCATGATTCCAGTGAGGGCCGCATCCACGCATCCTTTTCTGAGTTAATGAAAGCGTCGTGATCAATAGCAGCTTTTTCTGCATCAAAGAAAAACGTTTAGCACGCCATGAACAAGTTATTATTTTCTACGCTGTTTTGTTCCATCCTTGGACCGGCATGTGTAGGCGACGTGCAACTGCCGGGTGCGGTAATTTGAGAAGATAAAACAAAAAAACAAAAATTCAGCAAGAAAGGAACCTTTTCAATCAGCGACGTGAAGGCTGCTCCTGATTGTGCAGCCAAGGCAGAGGAAGCGGATCCTGTTTGAGACGAGCACATCGCAAAACAAAGCATGCCTCGCTTCCCAGCAAATAAGTGTCTCTAATATAGAGCGAGATCGGCAAACCCGTCACATCCGACATGGCGGCAGCCTCCCTAAAAGTTTCCTTACGCATTCTTCCTTGCCCCCTGCTTCCTTTGTGCGAGCATGTCAGAAAAACAGGGAAACCGGGACTGAATAGAGAATTTTGTACACTTGCACACTACTTTCTTCATCTTCTGCACAGGGGCGGATGACTGGAGGAGGCACGAAATGTTTTTGCACGCTTACAAAAGCACGGATTTTAGAGCTCAGTGCAAATCTGGCGAACTATAAAACTGTATAATAAAATTCATTCTATGTAAAAGTAAAAAAAGCACTTTGTTCCAAGTGTCCATTTAATATTGAGAGAAAATAAAGGATACTCTCAATACACAAAGTATAACAGATATGACTTATAGATATAATATATATATATATATATATATATATATATATATATATATATATATATATATATATATATATATACGTAATTAATATATTTATAACATAACACTTTTTCCTATATATTTCTGTAAACATCAGAGATTATTCCCCTCATACTGAGCATGGTATACATGGGGCTATTAATTGGGAAATCATGGTTTAAACCCTAGGCTACCACTCTTGGGGCCCTTAAGCAAGGCCCTTAACCCTCAGTTCCACAGGGGAGCTGTAACATGGTTGACACTGTGCTCTTACCCAGAGCTGAAATATGAAATAATTTCACTGTGCTGTGAAGTCCTTTCTTTCATTTCGAGATTCCTGTCCTTGTATTCATTGACACTTGTGTTTGTTGATGTTATGTCTCAATCCCTGTTTTGTCATTGGTCCTTGTGTTCACATGTTTCCCCACTCACAACTGTTCTATTTCCGTGTTTATTAGCTTGTGTATATATATTTTTCTGTTACGGTTCTCCGGCATGAACTGTGCCATTTTGTCTATTGGTTTAATTTATACAGATTCTGTCAAAACTACTGTCAAAAAACAGTATGTCTGTTTGTTATTGCTTTTAACACACATGGATGATCCTTTTGTTTCTTTGCAACAAACCAAGTAAAGGCAAAAACATCAATATTTGTGAATGAATGACTTAAAGAAAGTTCTGCTGACAGATGAGCCCAAATTCAACATTTTTGACTCAGATGAACGTATGTATAATGGAGAACACACAGACGATGTTTGACACACACAGTTAAATATGGAAGTGAAAGTTTAATAGTTTGGGGTTGTTTTGGAGCAGGGCAGCTTGGAGACCTATTCCAAGTAAAAGGAATACTGAAGCAACATGGCTACATTTCCATACGTCACCACCATCCTTCTGGACAGCGGCTAATTGGAACCAACTTCACCATAGAGCAAGACAATGAACCGAAGCATACGTCCAAGTTCTGTAAGCGTTATTAGAGAGCAAATTGAGCAAATCTGAAGTGTTGTCTATCATGGAATTGCCTCTTCACTCACTGCATCAAAACCTTTCTGAACTGCTCTGGAATGAACTGGATCTCAGTGCCAGACAGAAAACTATAACCAGTGAAGAACTCCTTTGGTAATTTTTTCAAGAGTCATGGCAAAATGTATCTAACGCTGTTTATATTGATAAAGGAAACCATAAATAATTAGGAAATTGTAAAGTGTTTGCAATTAACAGCATCTGACTCATACATGAATATACATTAATAATTAATAATAGACAATTGATATGTTGTTTACGCCTTCAGTGTACTGTATTAATATCATGGCTTATGATACCATTACTAATTTTAGAGCATGTTCATTATAAAATTATTGTATTTATATTTATATATATTGCATTTGCCAGAAATGTGTGAAGTTGACAGGAGCCTACAAAAACATAAGCAAATTATTTAAATGATTTAAATGAAGACAGCTAAGAGAAAGATATGAGCTCACAGAGAAAATGATCCCCCCCTGGTCGAAACAGTTAAGTGCCGACAAGGCCAGCGACATCCCCCTGATCTAAGGTGTGCTTAGATGTCCATGTTTTTCTTTGACAAATAATAAAAATCTAAAAACACTCTATAAACTTTCATCTTCCAGCTCAAGTCATTGCTAATTGGGATCCTGCTGTTTAGTCAATCCTTTGCTAGTCCATGTATCTAAAGAGCCATCTACTGGCAGCATGCAGATCTGCACCCCAAACTGCCAAACGTCAACTTTATAAAGTTAACTGATGGCACATGCTAGAACGCTCTCTCTGTATTCTTCAGAGTTTCCTGTCACCTCCAAAAAACATGATATTTGATGGAAAAGCTAGAAGTAGCCTTTATTTGTCACTTACACATATTCTTCAGACATTATAGCTTGTTAAGAAGTTTGAGTCCAAAGTGCCTTGTAATCCAGCATGCATTTCCATGTCACACTCACTATTACTGGAATGTGGTCCGGATTCAGTTTAAAATCTTATCAAGGATAAAGCACTTACAGTGGACAGATGAATGAATGAATGAATGAATGAATGAATGAATGAATGAATGAAATCTGTAATCAATACAGTCTGACTTATCTAAGTTATTTTAGCTGTTGTGTTAAGAGTAAAAAAAAATGTAAGCTTTTTATCCCCTTCAGTTCACATCAAAATTGGCTCCACCATCATACATTATCAAAATAAAGCACTTCCAAGATAGATGAGTGGTCCCACCATCTCCCAGGGGAAGACTTGGACATCAAGATTCTTTTCTGTTTTGGCACCGATGTGATGGATTGAACTTTCCATAGATGTCCAAACAGCTGACTAATTGCCTATATCTTCAAACGACAGATGAAGACTTCCAGAAATACTTGACCTAGCACTTTTTTACCTGTTTGTTTTATGTCTTTATGTAAAAAAAAACAAACAAAAAACCCAAAGTATTTCTCCCAATAGAGTTCTGGGCTTGTTGTATACTAAGTTTGAAAATTTGTGAACCAGTGTTGATTTATTCATTGATGGAGACTTCAAAGCACGTTTCTCAAGTCAAGTCAAAAGTCAAAAGTCAAGTCAAGTCAAGTTTATTTCTATAGAGCTTTTCACAACAGACATTGTCTTAAAGCAGCTTTACAGAAATCAACATTAAGGTGAACGGTGTGCATTTATCCCTGATGATCAGCCTTGGTGACTGTGGCAAGGAAAAACTCCCTTAGATGTTATGAGGAAGAAACCTTGAGAGAAACCAGACTCAAAAGGGGAACCCATTCTCATTTGGGTGACATCAAGAGTGTGATTATAATTATAATCTGAATAAGGATGTCTGCTAAATACTGTAAATGTGAATAAAATGAATGAATGAATGAATGAATGAATGAATGAATGAATAAATTTTTAACCAATACAGAAATACACTAATAAACTGGTTAGAAAATCTTGACAACTATCCTGATATTTATCTAAAGCTGTTGTGTCGAGAGTTAAGACAACTCAAGCCTGCTTTTCATCTCTCTCGATTCGCACCCAAATTGGTTCCATCACATGGACTTTAGAACCTCAAGTCTAAAGATTTCAAAAGAAGGAAAAAGCAAACTCTTAAATGCACTTGCACAGCTCGACCTTTCCCTGTGAGATTTTAATGGCCTGCTCTAAAAACACATGTCTAGTACTTTTAATTGGAAGGTTAAAAATAATAAAAGGTTTTTACTGCTTTGTTTTTTTTTTTTTTACCTTCAGTCTGGCACATGATATGCGTTACAGGAAACTTTAGGGAAATGTACTGCATACTGGGAAATTAGATGTGGCTTTGTTCTGATAAACGACACCAAAACAGCTAAAATTGTGTTTGCAGACAAAATGTCAAGTTCTAAACAGTGTAATTGAATTGAATTCTATGCTCATGGGTGTAAATGGATGCTTTGAGGGAACAGGGAGAATAAATACATCTGACAAGCACAGTAGTTTAGCTAAAGCAAAAAAGGGGTGTTTGTGTAATGAAGCGACTCAGGTGAGCATTTGTATGCTGTAATTACAGACATGCTCGACGTGCACCATTATCTACAGTGCACTAATGGATGCTCTATTGAGTGCATCTGTATTCATATACTCGTTTTTCTTTCTGGTTTTTCTTTTTTTTTTTTTTTTTTTTAATCAATACGGTTTATGCTTTAAAGAGCATTCTTTAAGGTTGAAACGATTCAAATAAAAGACGCCCGTGAGTTCTTTTCAATTTATAGCTCCGGATCTTTTCATAATCCAATTTTTCATGGGAAGAGAAGGCTTGTATGGTTACTTGCATGTTAATGATGCTCAGGTTCTTTGTAAAAGTAAGCAGGTTTGAAATGCTTATCAAATCAAATTGAATAGCAACAATGCTAAAGCGATCTAAGTGTATAGTTTAATGAAATTACTTATTTTTTATATTATTTTTAATTACTTATTTTACTCAGTGGTGCATCTAGTGGTTTATTTATTCATTTGGATAATACATTTTGATGAGAAATCCTGAAATGCTACACTTCAATCACATATGCACTTATCATCTACAAACATGTGCCGGAAGTGAAATAATAAAATCATTCAGGTACCCATTAATGAATTTTAGTTCATTTTCACATCAGAAATCAGAATGGGGAAAAAATTCAGACCTCTGTGATTTTGACTGTGGCCTAGTTGTGGGGAGCATTAGTGCTTTAATGTGCATCTAGAGTTTCTAGAAAGTGGTGTAAAACAAAAGTCATCCAAGACATTAAACTGGTTAGAATATACTATGTAATGAGCAAAAGTGCCCAACATTAGCACAGTACTGAGAAGAATCGCCAATGCTAAACTATATAGAAACATGTTTTGGGCACCTGACTAAAAGATTCGTCATCTTAACCATAAGAAACATCTTAACCATTGAGCTACTACATCGTAATCTTACTTACGTATATATATATATATATATATATATATATATATATATATATATATATATATATATATATATATATATATACAGTGAGGAAAATAAGTATTTGAACACCCTGCTATTTTGCAAGTTCTCCCACTTAGAAATCATGGAGGGGTCTGAAATTGTCTTCGTAGGTGCATGTCCACTGTGAGAGACATAATCTATAAAAAATAATCCAGAAACCAAAATGTATGATTTTTTAACTATTTATCTGTATGATACAGCTGCAAATAAGTATTTGAACACCTGAGAAAGTCAATGTTAATATTTGGTACAGGAGCCTTTGTTTGCAATTACAGAGGTCAAACGTTTCCTGTAGTTTTTCACCAGGTTTGCACACACTGCAGGATGGATTTTGGCCCACTCCTCCACACAGATCTTCTCTAGATCAGTCAGTTTTCTGGCCTGTCACTGCGAAACACAGAGTTTGAGCCCCCTTCAAAGATTCTCTATTGGGTTTAGGTCTGGATACTGGCTAGGCCACGCCAGAACCTAGATATGCTTCTTACAGAGCCACTCCTTGGTTATCCTGGCTGTGTGCTTCGGGTCATTGTCATGTTGGAAGACCCAGCCTCTACCCATCTTCAATGGTCTAAATGAGGGAAGGAGGTTGTTCCCCAAAATCTCGCAATGCATGGCCCCTGTCATCCTCTCCTTAATACAGTGCAGTCGCCCTGTCACATGTGCAGAAAAACACCCCCAAAGCATGATGCTACCACCCCCATGCTTCACAGTAGGGATGGTGTTCTTGGGATGGTACTCATCATTCTTCTTCCTCCAAACACATTTAGTGGAATTATGACCCAAAAGTCATAATCATCCAAATGGTCATTGGCAAACTTAAGACGTGCCTGGACATGTGCTGGTTTAAGCAGGGGAACCTTCCGTGCCATGCATGATTTCAAACAATGACGTCTTAGTGTATTACCAACAGTAACCTTGGAAATGGTGGTCCCAGCTCTTTTCAGGTCATTGACCAGCTCCTCCCATGTAGTTCTGGGCTGATTTCTCACCTTCTTAGGATCATTGAGACCCCACGAGGTGAGATCTTGCATGGAGCCCCAGTCTGAGGGAGATTGACAGTCATGTTTAGCTTCTTCCATTTTCTAATGATTGCTCCAACAGTGGACCTTTTTTCACCAAGCTGCTTGGCTGCCAAGCTGCGTAGCCCTTTCCAGCCTTGTGGAGGTGTACAATTTTGTCTCTAGTGTCTTTGGACAGCTCTTTGGTCTTGGCCATGTTAGTAGTTGGATTCTTACTGATTGTATGGGGTGGACAGGTGTCTTTATGCAGCTAACGACCTCAGACAGGTGCATCTAATTTAGGATAATAAATGTAGTGGAGGTGGACATTTTAAAGGCAGACTAACAGGTCTTTGAGGGTCAGAATTCTAGCTGATAGACAGGTGTTCAAATACTTATTTGCAGCTGTATCATACAAATAAATAGTTTAAAAATCATATATTGTGATTTCTGGATTTTTTTTTAGATTATGTCTCTCACAGTGGACATGCACCTACGAGGACAATTTCAGACCCCTCCATGATTTCTAAGTGGGAGAACTTGCAAAATAGCAGGGTGTTCAAATACTTATTTTCCTCACTTTATATATATATATATATATATATATATATATATATATATATATATATATATATATATAGAGAGAGAGAGAGAGAGAGAGAGAGAGAGAGAGAATATCACAAAAGTGTGTGAGTGCACCTCTCACATTTCAGCAACCACTTTACTATATCTTCTCAAGGGACAATTCTTTAGAAATTATTTTAAGTGGTCATTGTGCAGCTTGTAAAGCAGTCCAGATTTACTTTTTTCCTCTTCCACTCCTCCATAATGACACCACAGAGCTGCTGGATGTTAGACACATGGCACTTCTCCACGTTCTGCTTGAGGAGCCCCACATGTGCCTAATAGGGTTCAGATCTGTAGACATGCTTGGCCACTTTATCACCTTCACCTTCAGCAAGGCAGTTGTCATCTTGGTTGTGCCATGTGTCACAGTTTCTGAGGGAAGGGCATCAAGTTCTGCTTTAGAATGTCACAGCACATGTTGGAATTCACATTTCCCTCAATGAACCATAGCTCCCCATTACCAGCAGCACTCATGCAGCCCCTGACCATGATGCTACCACCACCATGCTTGATCGTAGGCAAGACACAATTTTCTTAGTACTCCTCCCCAGGGCATCACCACACATGCGGGACACCATCTGAGCCAAACAAGATTATCATAGTCTTATCAGACCACAGGACATAGTTCTGGTAATTCATGCTCTTTGACAGGTCATCTCCAGCAAACTATTTGTGGGCTTTCTTGTGAGCCAACTCCTGAAAAGGCTTTCTTCTGGGATGACGGCCAGGCTAACCAACTTGTTGCAGTGTGTGGCGTATGGTCTGAGCACTGACAAGTGGACCTTCCACTTTTGCAACCTCTAAAGCAATGCTGCAGCACTCGTATCTGTTTTTTTAAACTGCCTTCTGCACCTGACGCACAGCACAAGGACTCGACTCTTCTTTAACCTAGGCCATCTTTGTGGAGATCAACCATTCTAATTCTCAAAGTTTTCTTTGCCATGAGGTGCCATGTTGAACATCCAGTGGTCAGTTTAAGAGGACTAAAGCACCACATATTTACTTCTCTAATACAAGATACACACATTTGTATTGCCCTGTCAAGCAGACAAACACAAGAACATGATGAATTTTGCTTGGTTAAATTACATTCAGCTGTAATCACTTAGGAGTATGTTGAGTTATTTTTAGAAAACAGTAAATCTGTACTGCTGTACAAGCTGCACATTAACTACTCTAAATTATATCCAAGTTTCTATAGAGTTGTCTCTTGAAAAGATATACTACAATGGTTGCTTAAATGTGAGGGGTGTACTGGCATCTCTTGGAATCTGGTGAAATGTGCTCCCCTTTCTATCCTGACCCAACAACAGTGGTGGGCTGTGAATTTGGTACCTGGGCCTTCAGTGGGGACTTACCAGACTTGATCCACCTCTTAATATAATCACTATCACCACAAAACGCAATAAAACAATGCATAGCATTACAGAGAGAGAGAGAGAGAGAGAGAGAGAGAGAGAGAGAGAGAGAGAGAGAGAGAGAGAGAGAGAGAGAGAGGCATTTCACATATGGAGGGTAAATACCATTTTACTAAAGCAAGAAACCCAGTTAAGACTTTAAACCTCTACACTACAACTGCAACTGTGCACCTACATCCTACCCAATGTGCACCCACCACTGCCCAACAAATATTCCCATTCTTTCTTAAAGCTCTAATGATCTACACCATCATGCAATTACTAATTTAATTCTGTTATACCATGTTAATACTATAATACTATGTTATTTCCTGTCTCTTTGCTTTTAGTTATCTAAATGTATTCATATTAACTTTTCCCATTAATATGTCTTTTTATTAACTTTATATGCAGCAAACATTGATCTCAATATACTTTATATAAGATACTAATACTTGGTATTGCTGTGCTTTTGTCATGTACATATCTGTTTGTTGTTGTTCTGTTCTATATGTAACTCATAAAAAAATAAAAGCATCAGCCAGACAGTGTTGTTACCTCTATTTAGCAGAAAAAAATAATTGCTAGAAGTCAACTGAAGATGCTTTAGACTATTGCCAGATTCACTGAATAATCAGAATTGATTGCATCTAAAAATGTTTCACATTAAGAATTCTAAAATGTATCTTTATAATTATTGTCTATTATTTATAACGTTTGACAACAGTGATTGGAAAAAATAGTCTAGAAATAATAGTGATCATGTATCAGCTAATAACAATGGTGAAAAAAATATATACCTTTTATTCGTCCCACAGTGGGAAAATTTCTTCAAGATTTCTTCAAAATAACTGGTCACTGGGAATGCTGATAATTTGTGAATGATCAGCAGGGTTTCCTGGGGTGTGTCACCTAATGTGATGGTGAGATAGCTGTCTCAAATCAAAATGAAAGGTCTAAGATGGAATCCAGTTTCTTGTAAGAAAATTGTTGTAAGACAACAGTGGGGTAAAATGACCAGTGGTGGACCATGTGGACCATGTTTTTGAGTTAAAGTAGAGTTACAGTAGGTAAAAATGACTCCAGCAAAAGTAAAAGTGTCCCTTTAAACTTTCACTTGAGTAAAAGTACAAAAGTATTTGCCTTTAAATGTACTTAAGTATCCAAAGTACTCTGATTTATTATGGCTATAATGTTACAATTATCATTTTTGTCACAAGACTCTTTGCTTAAACACAGTTTGTTACTTTTAGCATCCAATCTATTAAAAGATAGATCTATTATTATAGATCTATTATTACTCTCAGAATGTTCTGCTTGCTATTGATCTGATGCTAAACTGTATGTTTGTGCTACCAATCAAAACAAAGCACACACTCTAACCTGATTGGTGGCTTGCTGTGTGCTCGTCCATTTAATTATTTTACCTGCTCATCAATAAAAAGGATCGACTGATTTCACAAAATGTAGTTTAGTAAAAAGTGAGATATTTGATTATGCAATGTAACGAAGTTAAAGTCTCCCAAATTAAAATACTTCATTAAAGTACAGATAAGCAAAAACGCTACTTACATACTGTAACAAATTACATTCACATTATAACTATCCACCCCTGAAAATTATTAAACATATCTATGGCTCTCTATCTTTTAGTTGTATATTTTAGCACCGAAAAACACACACATACATCACTACATTGATGCCTCATACAATCCGGAGCAAATAGTTTAAATAACAACAACAACAGCACATCCCTTTCCTCTAAACAATCAATAACCGTGTAGGATATGTGTTTTCTGGACAGACCAGGGACTGCTGTGTTGAAGCCATTACTTTCCTGCAGCTGCACAGTGTAAAAGTTATTAATGACATTAGCGCAGCTGGAAATAGCAAAGCACTGGCACTGCTTTTTTTTTCAATGGCCAGTCGGTGACATGCTTACTTTGTGGGCTGTAAGAGGGCTAATTAGTGTTTTTCCATCCCAGAGCCAGCACTTATGAGCCGTAGTCAGACGGGACTGAAAGAGAAAGGCCAAATGGCAGCACTTGGTAAAGGTTTGTGATGACAAACGGGTCCATCATGAGCTTTCAGAGCTGACTTAAGCCACCTTTTTTCTACATGAGACCACTGTGCCTTAAAATCAAACACGACTTCATGGTAGAATATGTGTTATATTGTGATGAACATGTTTGGCAGTGTTGTAAAGTCTTTCCCAGCAGATGGCACTAAGGGACCAGTAGTGGGAAACTCTTTGCCCTGTCTGGGGTTTCTGGTTTGGAGCACACTTTTTCTTGCTATTATACACATCTACAGGTGGCTGCAGATGGAAAAATGTGTATAATGGTATTTTTGCGAGACAGGATTATTTACACTAAACTTACATCCAGATATATAGAGTATTCATATTCCAGTATTCATTCATAGTTTATCCACAGTCTATCCCAGGAACACTGTGTTTAATGTAGGTATTCATTCGCATTCAAATAAACCCGGTCATGCCCTCAGTCGCACCTTGAGTCAATTCTGATCAAAGTACTTTAGACTCAAGAGTCATTTAAATGTCATTGGCAGTTACACTGGGTCCACGAGGCACTGAAATGCTTGAGAGGAGGCTCAGACTCAGACGTTGCCAGTATAAGCATTTATTAGACATGAATGGTTGAGATGATGCTGTAATGTAATAGGGTAAATGAAAACACTGGTGGATCGTGGCACAGTTAAGCGATGTGCTATTAAAGGATTTAGTGTAGCCAATGACATGTTTTTGCAAGGTGAGAGGAAATGGGAAAACCAACAAAGAACAGGAAAAACTATGAAAATAAAATAGCAGGTCAAACTGAACCAGGGTTTCAATGCTAGGCATTGTACCATCATGCCACCAAATGCTGAATTACAAATGAGAAAACCTGGCAATAGATGTAAATATTATATCACGTATAAATTTACAAATTGATCTACCATCCATGTAGGAAGTAAGTAAGCTAAGTAACACATTTTGGCTTGTACCGTTACATGCAAAACCGACTCATTATGATGAGTAGCTATACTGGAAGCAGTATGTGGGTAAGTCTGTGTGAGTGACTTTTATGTTTAATTAGAGCCTAGGTGCCTCTAAGGTCTTGCAAACAATCCACCTTGCAGTTGCTGTTAGTCCATAAGATATAGACTTGAAACTGGAGAGCTCTGCAGCAGTGTTTATAACTCTCGAGCATAAACGTGCAACATGTGCTTACACGGCCCTGAGAATGTGTTGTTCATTCAAGCCGACTTCAGCATTGTCCTCAGTTGTGACCATGGAGCATTGCCCAGCTGCGTCTCTGAGCAAGTGGTCGCTCCCGTTTCATCGTGGCCCTTGGCGTCCGAGCTCAGGTCAAATGGGAGGAGGGAAACGCATGTGACGCCAGCCAGTCGCATTCTGGAGATTTCAACTCTGCAACATAACAGCGCTTGGTCCAGGCTTGCCAAAGACAAAAGGAACGTAATCGCAAAAGCCAGTGGCTGTCAGAGCCGAAGTTTTACACCTCATAAGAAAAACTTCAATTGCATATGCACAAATACAATCCTTGATCGTTTTGGTTTTATCAGTTGAAATCAATGTTTAAAGCCATTTCTTTCAAGCTTGATGAGCCCAAGTGCTGCAAGAGCTTTTTCTAGGTTAGAAAGGAAAATGCTTTCTGTAATGATATGTCCTACTGAGACATACAAAGTTAATTTCAATTGAAGTTTTATGGGAAAAGTTAGATTATCTGTCTCTCCTGCCAGGGACTTGATTTGCCATCAAATGCACTCTCACAAATGGTTCAATTCTTCTCAATTTAGGCTTCAAAGGGGTGATAACGAGTGCCCTCAGTGCCTGCTTACTTTGTTCTGTGGTGAAACCCGCACCGATGCCGACCAAGCAGCTGTCTCTTACTCAAAGCCCTTAGCATCAATAACAGCAAATGGGTTTGTTAAGAGCAGAGCCTTACTGTGTCTTTTGTTACTAAGATTACGTAAGCAGCATTAGAGTTAGTACTTGCTTGAAATAATCAAAGCCAAATAAGTAACTATACAACATACTGTATAATCAGTTAACTCATTTGGGTAAACGGCTAAATGCCTATAGCTTATATATGTGTTTATATGGAGATTCCGATTTTTTTGCAAAGTACATCATTAGAATGTAAACATTTGCAGTGTATGTTTGATTTAGTGAAAAGGTTAAAAAAAGGATAATGGACTTTGCCATCATCACTGGTGGATTCTATTAACAAGAATTGCTGAATGGTGACCCATTGATAAACACTCTGCTGAACACTACAGGCAACACCAATAATATGATATAGTCTTAAGGATTCTCCTGAATTCTCACTTTTCACTATCAATCCCTAACACAAATCAAACATTGCAAAGAGTGGACTTAAATACTGTATCAAATAGATATAGTCTACAATTTGGGGTAAACAGACTAATCATTTACTGCTATATAATCACATTATTCCTATAATCATTTATATGATTATTTTGTAATCTGTAATTTGATTGTTTCTGTGTTTAATTAAATTCCTAAAATGTTTTCTCTGAAACCTGATAAAGTAAAATAATAAAATGAGGTCTGGGTTTTAAGCCAATGCTAGACTTGTTTATATTTCTATATTCTTTATGCAATGCCTGGATTGTTAACATTTTGTTTTTCCCTAGCCATTTCTGCATTTCTTGCAATTTTAGGACAGGTGCTTGGTTGTTTGCTATGCTGAATCATCTCCCTCATCTGTTTGGTTTTGAGAGAGAGATAGACCCATGGCATTCACTTTGGCACATGTTCCCCAGACCTCACAAGTAGACTCATCAATCTGTAGCAAAACTGACCCTCCACAAAATCATAATATTTTTGCCCACAATGGCAAGGACGTGATGGCAGCCCTGTCCCCTTTGCCCGGACTGCTCCAGAGACAGCCTCTCCACCTGTCAGAGGCCAGAGGTTAATGCCCAAAGATTAGAGGTTGTTTCCATAACGACCTGGGTGGAACTTTTGCTTTCATGGTTTTGACATGGTTGTTACATGTGTTGAAAATCTCAGTCAACAGCCAGGACTTGTGACAAATCTATAAGAGTGGGAAAGGTCAAAAAGTGCTTGAAGGTTATGGATAGATTTTTAGGAGTCACATCATTTGGCATGAAATGCTGCCATTTAAAACTTCACCGCAGTGTTGCATCATTGTATCGGCTGCCTTTTTACATTTAACGATATCCGAGAGGTATTTGGGAAACTTGCCTAACACCTTCAAACTTTAAATACCATTTCAGTTAGTAGTTATCTAAAGTAAATGTGAAATCGCTTTGTCATTAAGAAAAATGCTTTGCTTTAAATAGGCCACCTAACTGCCTTTGTCATTCCAATAATTGCATTAGATTCCTAAACGGGATGTTTGTGGCTCTGGAAATATCATATGCGAGCCCATCTATTACCGAGCTCAAAGCATGCAGCCATCCATCCAAAACATCTGAACTAACAATGGGCAATAAAGATTAAGAGGGCAATGTTAAACCTCTCCAAAGGTAACGCATAACTGCTGTGATATCTCTCCGTTCCCCATGCTGATTGTTTAGCCCTCTGTTGATCACCAGGACACCGAATGCCATGGACTTGTAAGGATCGCTTTTACGCTACCGGGACATGAGGCTCCGCTTTTAGCTGCCGCGCCACACTGGGATCGAAGGCATGAACAAGGGCCAATTAGGCTGAAAAACAATAGCCCTACGTGCTTCGTGCAATTGCCATGCCTTTGTAGGTCCCGACATTGTCTTTGTGGCTCCTATTACCAGCTCCTGATAAAGAGGAGGCTAAATTCGAAGCACAGTTGTTGCCATTGTCTTGCTTTCCTTGATACCCAAGCCCCCTTGGTGCCTTGGCCAGACCTAGAAGAGCCAAGGGTCTCTGTTGGAGGCAGGATACATGACATAAATAATGATTCAAGGGAAAAAGAAATGCCTTGAAGACTTTTTGTCTCAGATCATTCACTTGTACTAGTAATGCTCATGCTAATTAAAGGAGAAACTGGATTAGTGCTGCACTTATTCTGTGGTGATTTTAATGTTTTGATGGACAGCGTCAAAAGTGATTTTTTTGGGTTGTATGTAAAGGGGGGAGGAAGATTAAACCACAGCTGTTAGACAGGCAAACGGGGTCAACGAAGGGCAGTTACGAATCATCTCAGCCTCCAGTGATGGAGCGGGTTTGATTAATGGACTTAATAAGAGAGCCACTTGAAGACACATTGTACAGACAATTGAAAGATATACACGTTGTTTTGTTCTTAAGATAATCATGAGTTCAAGTGGTGTTTTCTTATATAATTTAGCTAGGATCTGTCATCTTGCACAAATGTGATGCAGGTATCCATAAGACTACCTTGTAGGGTTTTAAAGCCACAGGCTTAACAGATAAGTGGGTCTTAAAGAGCAAACAGGCTTTAAGGGATTGTTGTTCATAATTAGTCCACAGGGAAACGCAAAAATTATTTACGTTTCGCACAAGCGACGCCAAAGGACTTTTCAATTCCCTTGACAAGCAGTGCACCAACTTTGATTTGCTCGCGCATGTTTCCATTCTCCTGAACAGGTCGGCTGAATGTGCTCCATTGTCTGAGCTCGAGCTGTGCCTTTTTGCAGACGTGAATGATTTACTGACGTGCGGTTTGCAGGGATCAAACCTGAGATATTTTTGGCAGAACAAGAGTACACATGGAATAAAAACATTAGTGTAGCATAATTTCCTTTGCTAGATTTTATAGCGAAAATGTAAAGCGCCACCAGGTTCCAGCATGCAAAACTATGCCTGTTTTTTTTTTTTTTCTTGCTTTCGGTTGGAAAGGAATAGCTGTCACATGAATCAGCTACACATTTCCTTAGATAAGTAGCAAGCCATTTATCACCCAGTAAACTCCAGCACTGGATTCGAACTGGATACCAGATGTGTATTTCTGAAAAATACAATTTCTCCAGCCCAACAACTCTGAATATCTGATGCGTTTTTTAAATAAAGAATATAAGTAACATTATTCTATCTGGTTTTACACATATTTGTATGTTAGGTTTTTATGATATGCAATGGACAAATTATGACTGGGGTCAGTAATGTATCTAATAAAAGATCCTTTAAGTATTTATTTAAAATTATACAGTGACTCAGAAGTTTGGCGCCTGTAACATAGTAAAACTGATCTCTCTAAATATGTTTATGTGTGTGTGTGCATGTGTGTGTGTGTTGGGTATATTTTTACTATGTTGGCTTCAAAGAATAGCTGGCACAAAGTCTTGATTAAATTACAAGCAGTCTGACAGAATGTTGAAGCTGATATCACTCTGTGTGTGTATGTGTGTGTGTGTGTGTGTGTGTGTGTGTGTGTGTGTGTGTGCGTGTGTGTGACGG